>NW_024070189.1:77582571-77703588 GCF_014754425.2 Oryx dammah | reverse complement strand
TTCTTTGCTGTAGTAGTTAATGAAGAACCCCTAGAACTCTATAAGCCTCTAACTCTGTAAGTGGCTTATATTATCAGCAACTTTTGAAATTTTTTTTAAGAAGAGACAAGGTGAGGGACACCATGGAACTCCTCCTTTCTTCTTCTAGACTGAATTTTCATATGGATGTTCATGAAAGCGTTCAGCAGGACCAGCATTGCAATTAGATTAAAAATGCTTCTTACAGCATTACAGATTTTCTTTTTGGACACAAATATCTGTACATGATCTTGGCTTACTTAGCCTTGGTCATTCTGGGGGTCTCTGGAGCTTCCACTTCATATCAGCATAAAACTAAGAGCCATCCTGGTTAGTGTGGCTATCTTGCAGTTTTGATTTTACTCCCAGCATTTTCTTCTTGGTATTAGGTCCTGCCAGCCTGGAAGGGAGCCATTTCTGGTCAGTTCTGAGACTTCTTGTTAGGTAGTCCACTTCAGGTCTTTCCATTTTACAGTAATTCTTTCGCATTTACCCACTAATGGAGTGGGTTAAATCCTTGGCAGTTCAGATATGGCTTTCAACAAGGCTGCTGTCCATTCCACTGAAAATCTGATGAGTGTTTTCAGTCAGACTCCTAGTTGTTTCCCTTTCTATCTCTCCTATCAATGCTGATATTAAGCTGGTCTTGTGGATGTCGTGCTTTGTCTGTGTGCTATTTAATTCTTATGCTTGTCACCTGATTTTACAGTAAATATTTCTGGGGAGTTTAAAGTTTTATAGTTTGTTACTCTGACCATTTTGTATAGAGATTCAGAGAGTGAAAGACTATGGCGTCATCTGTCATTACCTCGATTCTTCTTAGAATCTTTTTTTTTTTCCCCGCTATCCTTTTGAAAGAGAATTTAAATATAATGATAAATTCCCATTTGACTCATGACTTTATCCTTATTTTAAACACAACCTTGAAATTGTATATAATTTTCATTTTTTATTATTTTTTAAAAACTTTTGCTATGTGTGTGGAATAGATTTCAGGTACCTATACTGTGTACCTATTGGGGATATACCTGTGTAATTGACTTTTTAGTCACCTAAAAGTCACCTTTTAAAACAAACTAGGGTTGTTATCATTACTTTTACCACTTGGGCAGATTTTCCATAAAAAGTTATGTGGAGCCAAAAGGTTATAAAAGCCCTCATGAGAATCACTGAGCCTTCTTAAATACTCATCCTGTTCACTGGTTTTATTTGGCAATACAGTGATTTCATGGTGACTTAGGATATAGGGTATCTTCTTTCAAATAGGAAGAATGCTTTTGAGCTTTTGTTTTGAACAGTAATTTTCAAGATATAAATTTTCATAACTTTTACTTCCTTAAAGAAACGTGTACTTTTCCTGTGTTTGGTATGTTTCTATAAATTGCCTTGCTTCTGTGATACACACAAATATTCATAAATATATATATGTATATGTATATATACACACAAATATCCATAAATATATATGTATATATATACACACACACACAGTATTCTGTATTTTCAGTACTTACATAAGCAGAGGCATGCTGTATCTTTGCTTTTGCAACTTGCTTTGCTGCCTTAATATTTTATTTTCAAATACATTAATTTGATGTAGATCTAGCTCAATTTACCTGCTATCTAGAATTCTATAAAAATGCCCTACTGTTTATTTGTCCATTTTTCCTACTAATGTATGTACATCCTTATATAGACCCTCTGATGAACATAACCCAGGAGTTTCTCCATATTATATATCTGAAAATCTAGGCCATGGATATATTCTAATTTTTTATTTCTAATTTGTTATTATTGTCCATAGTGGTATAATTTAAAAGCCATTCAGCAAGAATTTTTCCAAGTTTGAGCATAGTTCTTATTACTTACTAAATTTGATTATAGTTCTTATTACTTACTACTCTGCTGCTGCTACTGCTGCTAAGTCACTTCAGTCATGTCCGACTCTGTGCGACCCCATAGACTGTAGCCCACCAGGCTCCGCCGTCCCTGGGATTCTCCAGGCTAGAACACTGGAGTGGGTTGCCATTGCCTACTCCGACTTACTACTCTAATATGTTTGAAATTGTATCCCATTGTTGCTTTAATTGCATTATCTTATTTAATGATGAGGCTGTCCATCTTTCAATATGTTTATTGCAATTCAGGTTTCCTATGCAAGAAGTGCATTTTTAAAAAATGTGTGTATTTTTAATTGGAGGATAATTGTTTACAGTACTGTGTTAGTTTCTGCCATTCATCAACATGAATCAGCTACAGGTATACATATGTCCCATCCCTCTTGAACCTCTCTCCCACCGCATCCCACCCATCTAGGTTGTCACAGAGCACTAGGTTTGAGCTCCCTTCATCATACAGCAAGCTCCCACTGGCTATCTGTTTGCCTATGGCGATGTGTATGTTTCCATGCTGCTCTCTCAGTTTGCCCCACACTCTGCTCCCCTACTGTGTCCACAAGTCTGTTCTCTATGTCTGTATCTCTATTGCTGCCCTGATAGAGGTTCATCAGTACCACCTTTCTGGACTCCATATATGTGCTTTAATATATGATACTTGTCTTTCTCTTTATGACTTATTTGACTCTGTATAATAGGCTCTAGATTCATCCACCTCATTAGAACTGACTCAAATGTGTTCCTTTTTTATGGCTGAGCAATATCCCATTGTATATATGTACCACATCTTCTTTATCCATTCATCTGTCGATGGGTATCTAGGTTGCTTCCGTGTCCTAGCTATTGTAAATAGTACTGCAATGAACATTGGGGTACAGGTGTCTTTTTCAATCATGGTTTTCTCAGGGTATATGCCCTGTAGTTAGATTGCTGTGTTATATGGCAGTTTTATTCCTAGTTTTTTAAGGAATCTCCATACTATTCTCCATAGAGCCAGTATCAACTTATATTCCTACAAACAGTGCAAGAGGCTTCCATTTTCTCCAACATTTGTTTGTGGATTTCTTTGATGGTGGCCATTCTGACCTGTGTGTGGTGTTACTGCATTGTAGTTATTTATTTATTTATTTTTTATTTTACTTTACAATTCTGTATTAGTTTTGCCATTTGATTTGCGTTTCTCTAATAATAAGCAGTGTTGAGCATCTTTTCATTTGTTTGTTAGCTGTCTGTGTGTTTTCTTTGGAGAAATGTCTGTTTAGGTCTTCTGTCCATTTTTTGATTGGGTTATTTGTCTTTCTAATGTTGAACTGCATGAGTTGCTTGTATATTTATGGAGATTAATCCTTTGTCAGTTGTTTCCTTTGCTATTATTTTTCCCCTATTCTGAGTGTTTTTACCTTGTTTATAGTTTCCTTTGCTATGCAGAAGCTTTTAATTATGTTCCATTTGTTTATTTTTGTTTTTATTTCCATCACTATAGGAGATAGGTTAGAGGACTTTGCTGTGAAGTATTCCAGAGTGTTCTCCCTCTGTTAGAAAGCACATGTTTTTAACTTTGCCCATTTCTCTATAGAATTGCTTCTTTTTTTCTTACAGGTTTGTGGAAGTATTTGTTGATTTGCAGGAAGTTTTATGTTTTGGATATCGAACTTCTGTTAATGTGTATCATTGTAAACTGCAAACATCTATATGCTTAACTTCTCAACATGTCAGCACACATATTAAGTACACTTAGGTATTCACTTACTGATCCTTTTAGGTAAAATTTACGTTAAATGAAATGCAAAATTTAAATATAACATTTGATGGGTTTTGAGAAGTGCACACACCTGTGTAACTGAAACCTCTATCCAGTACATTCTGTATGGCTTCTGTATAGAACACTATCATCAGTCTAGAAAATCACCTGATAATCCTCCAGACCCACAGAAATAGCTATTTCTTCTCAAATTTTTTCTTCAGGTAAAATAGGTTAATTTACCTATTTTAGAACTTCATATAAATGGAAAATAAAACATATAACCCTTTATAAAAGGCTTCATTCCTTTGGCCTATTTTTGAGATTATTCTGTGTTAGGTTATGTTGGGAGTTCCTTTTATTACTGAATATTACTCTTGTTTTATGGATATAGCCCAACTTTTTCATCCATTTTTCTGTTGATGAATATCTGGCTTTTTCCAGTTTGAGGGTATTATGATTAAAGATTCTAAAAACATTTTTTAGAGTGTTTTTGTTAACTTTCATGTTCATTTCATGTCTCTTGGTTAAGTACCAAGAAGTGGAATTTCTCATTTAACAGAGTTAATTATCCCTTTTCAAAGATAACTTCCCCTAGTGTATTATAGTGGTTAGCCCAGACATACTGTTATCATTAGATACATAACCAAAAAATGACTCTATTTTGTTATTTTTGGTAGAAAGAAGGGTATCCAAAGACAGAGCACAAGAGATAATCCAAGAATGCCAGGTATTGCTGGTATGTACAGTACAAGATGTGAGGAATAATGGAGCTTAAGACTGGAGAAGAAGGGAAATAACTTGAGTGACATATTTAAACAAATATGGATTTTATTTTGTAGATTTTTTGGAGGATATTAATGTTTTTAATGTAGAAAAACAAGGGTCAGCCTCTTTGAAAAATAATTTTATTAGCAGTTTAACAGGACAATTCATCTAGAGACAAAGAGCAATTAATATTAAAGGTCTAAGGTCTGACCTACTTTCCCATACTACAAATACAACATAGATAATGTTCTTTGTATAACATTAAATTATTGATACCTACAATATTAATAAATTAATATGTATAATAATTTATAGCAACATTGTCTCTTTTTAGTTTTATGAATTGTATTTTTGGCATCTTAACTTAAAATCACTTTATGTAACCCAAGGCCAAAAATATTTTCTCCTAATATTTTATTCAATATTTATAGTTTGGGGATTTGTAATTAACATTGTGGTCCATCTACATTGTGAGCTAATTTTTGGTGATGGTGCAAGATAATGATTAAACTCAATTTTGCTTGTATTGATAGTTGTCCAGCATTATTTGTTGGAAGGAATACCCTCTTTCCTTTAAACTGCACATGTATGCAGAGTCAATTGTTGATAAATGTAGAGATCTATTTATGCAATCTATCTTCTAGTCTTTTGATGTGTGTCCATTTTTTTCTCTAATACAAAACTGTTTTGATAATTGTAGTTTTATGCTAAGTTTTGAAATCCAGTGCAATTTCACCTTCTTTGTTGGTGTTCTTCCAAATTATTTTGTCTATTCCACTTCTTTTGCTTCTCCAGATTTTTGGAATCAGCTAGTCAATTTCCACCAAAAAATACTGCTGATACTTTAATTGAAATTACTAAATCTATAGGGTCTAGAGAATTGACATTTTAATAATATTAAGTCTTATAATCCATGATCATAATTTATTTGTACTGTGATTGTTTAGACTTTTAAAATTTCTTTCATGTGTTCTCAAGTTTTTAATGTGCAGTTCTTACATACATATTACATAATATATTACATACATTTTGTTACATTTATAACTAAATATTTAATGTTTTCTGGACTCTTCAATTCCAATTTCTACTAGTTAAAAGTAGTGTTCCTCCTTAGGAGGAAGAAGTTTGTCTTGGTGAAGATTGAAATAGAGCTGAAATAGGTGAGGCTTTTCAGGTATCTTTAAGTGGTCACTCCCCATGAATTGTCTGGTATGGCTGCCTTAGTCTGGCTATCTAGCCAGACTTTTCAGGATTCCTTTGGTGTATATTTAAAGACAGAGAAAATCAGAAGATATCATTTATTGCCAAATCCCAAAAGACACACAACAGACCTTTTGATATCAGAGTCCCTAGACTCTTGAGCCCTATCAAGAGTCAGGAAGAAAACATGTAGGATGAAAAATGTAGGTGTAACAATATTTGGAGAATACGATCTGCCATAGTTCTGCTCACTAATGCATTCTAAATGTTTATGTCAGTGCCTGGTACAGAGGAGGCACTCAATAAATATTTGTGAAATGAATGGATCATTCATTCATTGTGCCTAGTTGAAACTGAGTAGAAATGAAGGTGTTGTTATTTCTGGTAGGACCATGGTCTGGAAAAACAGAGACTCACTCCAAGAAAAGTTATGACCAACCTAGATAGCATATTAAAAAGCAGAGACATTACTTTACCAACAAAGGTCCATCTAGTCAAAGTTATGATTTTTCCAGTAGTCATGTATGGATAAGAGTTGGACTATAAAGAAAGCTGAGTGCCAAAGAATTGATGCTTTTGAACTGTGCTGTTGCAGAAGACTCTTGAGAGTCCCGTGGACCGCAAGGAGATCCAACCAGTCCATCCTAAAGGAAATCAGTCCTGAATATTCATTGGAAGGACTGATATTGAAGCTGAAACTCCAATACTTTGGCGACCTGCTGTGAAGAACTGACTCATTTGAAAAGACCCTGATGCTGGGAAAGATTGAAGGCAGGAGGATAAGGGGATGGCTTAGGATGAGAGATGGTTGGATGGCATCAATGACTCAATGAACATGAGTTTGAGTAAAGTCTGGGAGTTGGTGATGGACAGGGAGGACTGGCATGCTTCAGTCCATGGGGTCACAAAGAGTAGGACATGACTGAGTGACTGGACTGAACTGAACTGAACTCCCTAGTGTCCTGAGTACGTTGGTTTGGTTTTATAGCAACCCAGGCAATTTGTTGCTGAAATTTCTTATTCTCCTTTCTATTGTCATGAAGGGTTTGCCCCACTCAGAGGTAGGAGTAAACAGGGAATCAAAGCATTAGGTAAATTTATCTTTTATTGAAAAATACCAGGAAATGAAATAACACTCTCTATGAAACTCAAAGTAAAATATTTCATAGCATTTTAACATCACTTTAGTCAAGGGGAAGATTTTTCCTACACATAATCACCTTTCTTCCAGGAGTCTAAGTTGTTCAAATGTCTTGGTTCTCTGGATAGCACACTGGGATGGGTCTGATGGAGCATGTGGGAAGGCTGAGTAGAGTCCCAAACTAGTCAACTGATGAACCATGCTTTGCTGTTGGCAGTTGCTCATACCAGAAAGTTACGTGTGAAGTAACACAGTATGGATTCTGCTTGAATTCCTGCCATTGATATGGTTGATGCTATTGGATTCTTTCTCTCTGTTTCTTATATATGTGGTTCCTCCTTCCTATATTTCACCTTTTCTTGGGATATTTTAAAAATCTTGTCTCCAAAATAAGGAAGAGGGAAAGTTTGCTCTATGTCATTTTGAACCTTTTAGTTCCATACTTGGTCTGATAGTTTTAAAGCTTTAAAAAAAAGGATTTGTAGTCTCCATTTTTGGTTTTATAGTCATTTGTAGTTATATAGACTGAGAAGGGTGGAATGGTGAAGCAGGTAAGGTATGGATTGGAAGGAATCCCATGATCAGTAACACACACACACACACACACACACACTCACACATACACATTCATATATATGCACAGTATCAAGATTATTGGAATTTCTCTTCTTTGTGCATGCCCAAATCAAGTGACCAGTTTATCTTCTAAGCCAAAATATCTGAGTTAAACAGATATTAAAGGGACTATTATTAATAGTTAAATGCTGATAACAAGCAGAAACTACTGCTGTGTTTGGCAAACTGGAGCTGTGGTCACCTTAGTAATAGGGCTTCCCAGGTGGTGCTAGTGGTAAAGAACCTGCCTGCCAGTGCAGGAGACATAAGAGATGTGGGTTTGATCCCTGGGTTGGGAAGATCCCAGGGAGGAGGGCATGGCAACCCACTCCAGTATTATTGCCTGGAGAATCCCCATAATATGATGCTGAATTCCAAATAGAAATTCCTTCCATAAATGCATATTTTTAATGATAAAGTCCTTTAAGGGTGGACATGTTTTATGAATTTTGTATTGAAAGTTCTAAGAGAATCGTATTGGCTGGTTGAGCAATGATTTCAATGCAGCAAGGAGATTTCTAAATGAATGCGATAAAGTTTCTTAAAACAAATACCTTTGGGTGTGCATTTCTCCTCAAGAATGGTATAGAAATTATGGCTCCAATTTAACATTCTCTGAATCCATCATGGACCAAAACAAAATATTGGAAAGTAGGCTTACGTGATTCCTGTGTTTCCAACGTGTTTTTAATATACTGCCCAAGATTAGTATATCTGGAGACAGATGTTTGTATTGAAATCTGGGCTCCAATACCTATATAGTTGTGTGATCTTAATTATTTAACCTTCCATGTCTTTGTTGCTGCAGTAGTTAAGCTGGATAGTTATAGCACTTGCTTCATACAGTTGTTATAAAGGTTGAATTGCTTAATACAAAAAAGAAGTACAATATCTGCTACAGAGCAGGTGCTTGATTTAGCATTTATTATGATCTTCTGCCTTAACAACTGGCACAACCAGCTGTTTATTGCCAGAGCAAGAAACCAGGAAATCATTACCACATTTACTCCTTTTAATCACTGGTGTGATTTTTAAGGTGTACTGTTCTCTCAGTGAGTTTTCCTCAGTCCACTATTGTTCCTCAACAATAGGCATATTGTCATATCCCCTGTCATATCTACAGGCAGCCAGAATGACTTTTATAATGCATACTGTGATAAGTCACTTTTCTATGTAAGTTCCTTCAGGGGCTCCTCATCCTTGGAATGGGTGTACTAGCCTCTTCAAAATATGACTTCTGTTTACTTAATTCCCCAGTGTCATTTCTTGCCACATTTTCCTCATATTTACAGACTCACTAGACAAACTTTCCTGAAGCTCTATGAAAGACCACCTCATTTGAGCCTTTCTTCTTTCACATAATACTGCTTGTTTTATTCCTGTTTTCTCTTACTTTGGCCTTAACACCTTTCAGGGCTGAGCTTGTTTATTTCCTCCTTCAGAGCTATCTGGCACTTAAATGTGGTTAGATGTCTTCTCAATGGCCTGTGTATACTTCTGCATATACAAATGGCCTTATATACTTTTCTCAGAGCTTCTTGCACATTTCTGTTATGAGTACAAAGAGTGCACAGTCTGTCACTTCAATAGTGTGAACTACTAGGCAGGAGCTAGGATCTTCTTTGTTGTTATTTCTTTTCTCTGTGCACAACATATGGCATGTAATGTCTGTGCAAAAGATGCTGGTTGAATGAATGCACACCTGTGGTATTGATTAATAAATTACAGGAGGTCATTTTGGGTGTTGGTTTTTGGCTTTTTAAAATAAAACTGCTAGATTTTTTTCCTACAGATTTAAAGGTCTTTCTGAAACTACCTTTTAAAAGGTTGAGTTTTTCTACTTAAATTTGTAATGATGAGATCAATTCTCATTAAGTTTGTAGAGTCTCTCAAGAGATAAGGAGAGAAGAGAGCATAAAAAAGTTAATTAAGGAAATACAAATTTATGGAAATGGTATGTCATCCTTGAAATTGCAAATAGGATTGAAAATAACACTAATTCTTATGCTCTGTTGCTGTATATTCTTTTCATTGCATGTAGTATTCCATTAGCTAGTCTTGTCTTGTATCGGAGCCTTATTTCCATAGAGAGGATTGGGATATCTTTAAGTAGAATATGCAGCCAGCTAGAGGCCTTGAATGAGAGGTCTCAAATTTTTATCTGACAACAATAGCATTCAAAACTACAGCTTATGACTGCATGTTTATATTGGATAACTGAGTATATAAACTTGTTTTTGGTAAGAATTAAAGTGTTTTACATTATTTTGAGATATTAATAAGCATAAAATTTGGCTTTTTTCTTTCAAGAATACATTTTCATTAAAGAAATAATTCTTTTTATAGGAAATTGCAAATATTCATTCCTCTAAGGCTATGCTTTCAATATGTTAGCCACTAGCCACATGTATCGAACAGTTGAAATGGCCTCGTCCAAAATTAGATGTGCTGTAAAGTTTAAGATTTCAAAGAATTTGTTTAAAAAGCGATGTGAATTATTTCAGTAATTTTATATTACCTCAATAATTTTATATTTTATAGACATATATAGTTATTATATCTATATATAATTTATATATTTATTTGCAGAAGTATTTTTAATATATTTAGTCAAATAACTTTTTCTTCAAATTAACTTCACCTCTGAATTTTTATTTATTTATGTATACTAGAAAATTTAAAATTACCTATGTGGCTCATATTATATTTCTATCTGACAGCTCTTCTCTAAAGTGCTTTCCATTTTGTAGCTTGTTTTGTATGCATAGAGCCCTGAGGAAGTTTGTGATAAAAGGACTTCATGCCAAATACCACTAAGAAAGCCTTTGTAATACATTAGTGTCAGTATATACAATACTGTGAATGTGCGTGTCTGCTAAGTTACTTCAGTCATGTCTCTTTGTGACCCTACGGACTGTAGCCCGCCAGGCTCTTCTGTCTAAGGGATTCTCCAGGCAAGAATACTGGAGTGGATTGCCATGCCCTCCTCCAGGAGGTCTCCTTTACCCAGGGACTGAACCCATGTCTCTAATGTCTCCTGCATTGGCAGACCGGTTCTTTACCGCTAGCACCACCTGGGAAGCCCAAAGTTAAATGCACCTAATACATTTTTTCTTTTTTTAATTTAAATTTATTTATTCTAATTGGAGGCTAATTACTTTACAATATTGTATTGGTCTTGCCATACATCAACATGAATCCGCCACAGGTATACACGTGTTTCCCATCCTGAACCCCCCTCCCTCCTCCCTCCCCATACCATCCCTCTGGGTAATCCCAGTGCACCAGCCCCAAGCATCCTGTATTCTGCATGGAACCTGGACTGGCGATTCGTTTCTTATATGATATTACACGTTTCAGTGCCATTCTCCCAAATCATCCCACCCTCTCCCTTTCCCACAGAGTCCAAAAGACTGTTCTATACATCTGTGTCTCTTTTGCTGTCTCACATACAGGGTTATTGTTACCATCTTTCTAAATTCCATATATATGCGTTAGTATACTGTATTGGTGTTTTTCTTTCTGGCTTACTTCACTCTGTATAATCAGCTCCAGTTTCATCCACCTCATTAGAACTGATTCAAATGTATTCTTTTTAATGGCTGGGTAATACTCCCTTGTGTATATGTACCACAGCTCTCTTATCCATTCATCTGCTGATGGACATCTAGGTTGCTTCCATGTCCTGGCTATTATAAACAGTGCTGCAATGAATATTGGGGTACACGTGTCTCTTTCAATTCTGGTTTCCTTGGTGTGTATGCCCAGCAGTGGGATTGCTGGGTCATAAGGCAGTTCTATTTCCAGTTTTTTAAGGAATCTCCACACTGTTCTCCATAGTGGCTATACTAGTTTGCATTCCCACCAACAGTGTAGGAGGGTTCCCTTTCTCCACACCCTCTCCAGCATTTATTGCTTGTAGACTTTTGGATCGCAGCCATTCTGACTGGTGTGAGATGGTACCTCATTGTGGTCTTGATTTGCATTTCTCTGATAATGAGTGATGCTGAGCATCTTTTCATGTGTTTGTTAGCCATCTGTATGTCTTCTTTGGAGAAATGTCTATTTAGTTCTTTGGCCCATTTTTTGATTGGGTTGTTTATTTTTCTGGAATTGAGCTGTATAAATTGCTTATATATTTTTGAGATTAGTTGTTTGTCAGTTGCTTCATTTGCTATTATTTTCTCCCATTCTGAAGGCTGTCTTTTCACCTTGCTTATAGTTTTCTTTGTTGTGCAGAAGCTTTTAATTTTAATTAGATCCCATTTTTATGGTTTTTGTGATCTGGTAATTTATAACTGAAGAAAGATATAGACAAACTAGAAGCAGGAATACATAATCAAAACCAAGGAGTAAAGAGTGGCATTCAGTTCAGTTCAGTCACTCAGTCATGTCCGACTCTTTGTGACCCCAAGAATTGCAGCACCTCAGGCCTCCCTGTCCATCACGAAATCTCAGAGTTAACTCAAACTCACATCCATCGAGTCAGTGATGCCATCCAGCCATCTCATCCTCTGTCGTCCCCTTTTCCTCCTGCCCCCAATCCCTCCCAGCATCAGAGTCTTTTCCAATGAGTCAACTCTTTGCATGAGGTGGCCAAAGTAGTGGAGTTTCAGCTTTAGTGTCATTCCTTCCAAAGAACACCCAGGACTGATCTCCTTTAGGATGGACTGGTTGGATCTCCTTGCAGTCCAAGGGACTCTCAAGAGCCTTCTCCAACACCACAGTTCAAAAGCATCAATTCTTTGGCACTCAGCTTTCTTCACAGTGTAACTCTCGCATCCATACATGACCACTGGAAAAACAATAGCCTTGACTAGATGGACCTTTGTTGGTAAAGTAATGTCTCTTCTTTTGAATATGCTATCTAGGTTGGTCATAACTTTGCTTCCAAGGAGTAAGCATCTTTTAATTTCATGGCTGCAATCACCATCTGCAGTGATTTTAATTTTAATTAGGTCCCATTTGTTTATTTTTATTTGTTTATTTTTGCTTTTATTTCCAGTATTCTGGGAGGTGGGTCAGAGAGGATCCTGCTGTGATTTATGTCGGAGAGTGTTTTGCCTATGTTCTCCTCTAAGAGTTTTATAGTTTCTGGTCTTACATTTAAATCTTTAATCCATTTTGAGTTTATTTTTGTGTATAGTGTTAGAAAGTGTTCTAGCACCATATGATATGTTTTATTTCAAACATATATGA
Source organism: Oryx dammah (assembly GCF_014754425.2). Taxonomy (NCBI): domain Eukaryota; kingdom Metazoa; phylum Chordata; class Mammalia; order Artiodactyla; family Bovidae; genus Oryx; species Oryx dammah. The sequence continues at coordinate 77,691,011 of NW_024070189.1, read as the reverse complement.
TCTAAATTTGTGAATAACTGTAGTCTACAGTTTATGTCTTGGTCAGAGATTTTATGTTTCAAATATTTTGATATAAAAATTATCCTTCTGAGTCTTCAGTTGAATTATTATTTCTTTTTTTTCTTCTAAAATACTGAAGGAAGTTGGGAACTGACAAAAAATTTTTGCACCAAATTTGCTCATCACTGTCAATTTTCCTCCACTCTTTTGGAACAGTGAGTGCATCAGGCTTGGGAATGCAGACCAGGGAACTTTGTGGGCAGGAAGGGACTTGCCTCCTAGAGGCAACGTATGAAGCAAGACTGCCTGGAGGCATGCCAGAGGAAGCTGAAACCAAAGCCCAGCAGACAGTCCAACTGTGTTATTCATACAGAGTGACAGATTCCATATAGGCTGCAACAGTTGGGAACTATGGAAACTAGACTAGAGTGAGAGCAAACAAGTGTGGTAGACAGAGCTGGAGAAATCCCAGGAGCTGTAGGACCACAGGCAGATGGTATTTTTATGGGGCATTAGAGGCAGTGGGCTGTGTGGTTATTAGGACATCAGCCCATTTCAGACAACCAATTATAGTTTGTACAAGTTTAAATGTATTTTACAATATAATTAACATTTGATACAAACAGACTGAATTTAATTTGTGAATTGTGCCAAGTAGCTTTTCTGCATTATCAAACTGAACTAATAGTTTTACATAATAAAAAACTGAAATTATGCCCCACACAAGAAAGAAATCAAACACGATCTTTGGTTCAAAATTCTTCACTTGAGCTCTCGTGTTTGTTTTCCTTTTCAGCATTACAGTCAAATGTCAGCCTTCTGGGTTCATTTATACTTGTTTTTGTAAAGTAGATAATAAGCCATTTGGTATCTCTTTAATAATGTACTTCTGTAGTCACAGAAAAACCTCACCACCAGCAATTTTTGTTGCTTATTTGTGTTTGGCTAACCTGATAGCAATTTCATTTTTACTTTTTATTTTATACTGGAGTATAGCCAATTAACAATGTTGTGATAGTTTCAGGTGGACAGTAAAGGGACTCAACCACACATATACATGTATCCATTCTCTCCCTGTGTTATTAGGATCTTGTTGGTTACCCATTTAAATATAACAGTGTGTACATGTCCTCAAACCCCTATCTCTTTCCTCCATTTCTTCCCCTGACAATCATCAATTCATCACTAAGTCTGTGTCTGTTTCTGTTTTGTAAATAAATTCATCTGTATCATTTCTTTTTAGATTTCACATATAAGGAATGTCATATGATATATCTCCTTCTCTGACTTACTTCACTCAGCACGGCAATCTCTAGGTCTTCCCATGTTGCTGCAAATTGCATTATTTAGCTCTTTTTAACGGTTGAGTAATATTCCATTGTATGTATGTACCATATCTTCTGTATCCATTCCTCTCCTGATGAACATTTACATTGTTTCCATGTCATGTTTTGGCTGTTATAAATAGTGCTGCGATGAACTTTGGGGTTCCTGTATCCTTTTGGATCATGTGTTTTTCTGGGTATATGCCCAAGGAGGGAGATTGCACAGTTATGGTAGCTCTAATAGCAATTTAAATCCTATTTAGAGGTACACTGGGAGGAAATGGCAATCTACTCCAGTATTCTTGCCTGGGGAATTCCATGGACAGAGGAGCCTGGTGGGCTACAGTCCATGGGGTCACAAAGAGTCGGACATGATTGAGCAACTAACACAGACTTCTTTACACAGCTTTAACACAATCAATTTATGCATGGTAATATTTTAACCAGTTTCTTGGTGATTAGTCTAAGAACATGTAATAAATTATCCTAGTTATTGATAAAAGGATAAAATGGTCCAAAGCAAGTGACTCATTCATTGGGTGATAGGAAGGATAGAGTCAAGCTGGAGAGTGGTTTGGGAAGAGTTTCCCATTGGAGTGCTGCATCTTAATTTTGGGTAGACTTGTTGATAAGTTAAGATTTTAACTTTTACAAATGGGAGGAATTTTTTTCTTTATTGACAGTGCCTCCATGAAGTCATGAAAGTATACTCATGGAGATGTCTTCTTGTAGCTCTTAGGAGAGGACTGAGGAGTTAAGCATTCTATGGCTTCTACAATGAAATTGAGACTCAGAAGTCCAGGTCATCAAACTCCTCCATTTATATATTAGCATGAGATGGTTAAAGAGGAAGACAGAAAGTCTGGGCCCATCTCTCTGGAATTTTAGGAGAGAATCCCTACTGCCAGTCTGGTCTCTATTTTTCCCACACCACAGAATTCTGATTCCAAGTGCCTTGGGTGTGTGGTTTCCCACTCTTTTGCATATTTACTTTTTATCTTTCAACATTTAATAAACAGATGGATATGATATGGTGGCCCAGTTTAAGACGGACCACAGATGGCTTTTGTTCACTTTCTGTGGCTCTAGGCCAGGAGGAAGGAGAGATAGAGGCTTTCACTGGGTTGATAAATCATGAACAGACTCATACGTATTGGTTAGAACTTAATATTTCCTAGTTGGGTAAATTAACTTCCTTGTGTCTGTTTTCTCTACAAAAATGGAATTAAAAATAATCCACATCTTATAAGGGCTGCTTGAGGATAGACTGATTAAATGAAAAATGTTTAGCCAGTTTCTTCCATGTAATATGTATTCAAAAAGGCTGGTTATTGTTATTATCAAAGAGAAAAAATGTCTCAATCTACTGCTATATTTTCTTTGACCTCTTACTGGGCACCTCCTTAGGTAGACAGGGCTGTAAAGAAGGTTGAATACTATGCAATGTAAAGACAGTAAGCAGTTGGTAGACAAATTTAATTCCATGTATTCTTAGGGGAATCCTATGTCTAGCATACTTATAGACCCCACATAAAAGCTTGATAACTATCATCAAGTTTCTGTATCTGAAGAAACACCATGGAACTCAATTATTTTTAATGAAATTCCCACTTTTCCAAAAGATAAATCATGAACAATTTTAAAAAATGAAGGCTGCCTTGGAGACTGTCAAACTGTGACTCTACACTGACTTACATTTATCAGTTCTATTTATTACATCTTTTCTCTTTTAATAAAAAGCTGTTGGTTAGCCAATCATACAATTAATTGTATACTGTATCACTTCTATCAAAACCTTCAATATGAGACAGAAACATTTTCAGTGTTGGAGATATTTTTCCATTGTGTTGGCATCATTTCCATTTATCAGATGAAGTACTGCAAAGAAAATAATGTTTGGGGGATTGAATGTCTATCTTCAGAAAAAACCTTGATAAATCATGGCATAGCAGAAAAGTGAAACCTGAGAAATTACAATTTGTCTAGTGACAAATGAACAGCTAACAAAAAAGACAAATGAAAAGATAACATTATTTAAATAAATATTCAGGAAAAATTACTAGCATATTTTATGTTATTAAGTCTGAACTAGTTCAAAAAGGGGACTGATGGATTTTACAAATCTGCTATATGTCTTTATTATAAAATATTTTAAAAGACAATTAGCTCCAGAGCTTTGCAACTTTTTAATAGAATATTTGAGGACTAAAGAATGATAAACTGTCTACTCTGTTCTCAATTTTTATTTTATTTATTTTTTAAAATATAAATTTATTTAATTTAGTTGGAGGTTAATTACTTTACAATATTGTATTGGTTTTGCCATACATCAACATGAATCCACCACAGGTATACACGTGCTCCCCATCCTTAACCCCTCTCCCTCCTCTGGGTCATCTCAGTGCACCAGTCCCAAGCATCCTGTATCATGCATCGAACCTGGACTGGCGACTCATTTCATATATGATATTATACATGTTTCAATGCCATTCTCCCAAATCATCCCACCCTCGCCCTCTTCCTCAGAGTCCAAAAGACTGTTCTATACATCTGTGTCTCTTTTGCTGTCTCACATACAGGGTTATTGTTACCATCTTTCTAAATTCCATATATATGCGTTAGTATACTGTATTGGTGTTTTTCTTTCTGGCTTACTTCACTCCGTATAATCGGCTCCAGTTTCATCCACCTCATTAGAAATACAAATCAGATGCTCCCATAGAAATAAGACTGCAGTTCTGAGAGATGGTATAGTGGATAAAAACAGTCCTTTGAGGCAGCAATCTGAGTTAGAAGACACTTTGTTCCCTTGAACAAGTTTAGTAACCTTGAAGCTTCATATTTCTCATTTGTAATATGGATTTAATAACAGAATCCACCTATAAGGATTCTATATGATTTTTAATAAATCAATTCATTTGAAGTTTTTAGAAAAATTTCCCACATATAAGCATTCTACCAGTTAATACTATCATTATTTGTATTATTGTTATTGCTACTACTGTTATTCTATATAAAGCTATTCATTGGCCAAATTTAGGAACTCATTCTTGGCAATTCAAAACTTGCTTTAAAAAAATAAACTTACTTTAGGATTAACTTATAAAGTGTTTGTTCTAACATATCAAGGTTAAAAGAAAAAAAGAGGTAAGGTTATAATAAACCAGAGGCTTCTCACTGTCCAAATAAATCACCACTAAAATTCTCATCATTATTAATAACTTTAGAAAAATAGGCATTATCATTTAAATTGGTGGCATGTTGTTACATGTATCTTGGGCTAGTTATGAAGAAAGTTAGTGATTAATATTTCTTAGTTTCATTTCCTACAATGTATATATGTTGGAGTAGTTGGCAACTTAGATTCTGGATGTTGTAGCAAAAACCCTGGACAGCTAAGAAATGAGATCCAAATGAGATACTTTCATTTCATAATGACATGCCTTCAGAGACAGTCGAGTATTTACCAAGCCTCTTACAGTTCAGAATTCTACAAGTCTGAGAGTAATGATGGAACTATGGTAAGGATACTAATTCAGAGTAATAACTTAATGTTACATAATTAACTCAAAGCCAAGGTCAAAAAAGCCTTCAATTATACAAAGAAAAATAAGGTTTAAAATATAGGAAAACTTGTTTATGATAAAATAATATATTGTGTGAATTTTAAAGTTCTGTTGTAAGTGTTTTAAGTTCTACCACTGCATGTTGTGTACAGAGGCAGAGTTGTGTGTGTGTATATATATATATATATATATATATATACACTTAACTTTTAAGTAAATATATTCTGTTTCTCCAATTAGGTTGTACATACCTCAAAAAAGGAAGCTCAGGCATATACCACCTAACAGCAAAATAGAATATATTCTTAAAAGTTACATATCCATAGTTTTTTTCAATAAGTAACTGATATTCTTTTTAAAAGGTATCTCTAAAGTTGTGAAAATATTTTGTATACTTGAAATTGTATTTTTCTGCTTAGATACATTTAGTGCAGGAAGTATACATCCCGGGCAAGGAAAATGGTGTGAACTAAATCTTGATAGTAGGGATATATATGGCTTGTGTAGGAGTAGTGTGTAGACTGGTTTGGAAGGAACAGAAGGTTTGGGGGAGTGGACAGAGAGCTTCAAACTAGGATGGAGAACATATTGCTGACTGCCTTGACTACCTGTTAAAAACATATAACATAGTTCTCTAGAAAATGTAGAACGATCACAAGTTTTTAAAAAGATTGTAATATATGCAAAGCGTTTTTTTTTTCTAAGTGAAATTAATCTGGCAGCACTGTGAAGGTAAATTGGATATGAAACAGAATAGTCAATGAGCTAGTTAAGACTGGTTTAGTAGCAATAGAAATGCAGAAGGAGGAATAAATGCAAGTGATGTGAGTCCGGCAGTGCAAATACAATCTTATTCATCATTGCATCTTAAGCACACAGTATAACAGATGCTTCATTTAAGCACAAAAATTTGGTTATTAAATAGGTATTGGAAAATTTTAAACAGAAAAAATGTTTTAATTTACACATGAATTCTTATAAAAAGGAGACCTAAGAAGTGGCAAAAGCACTTTTATACTTTTTAGACAAAGAAACAACAAATTTCTGAGGAATTGGCTGAATCAAGAAACTTGGGCTTTTGGTGCATATTTAGTGAAGAAACTAAACAGTTTGAGCTTGAGGCAGTAAATAAAGAAGGAACATGGTTTGTTTACATAGACCTCTTTGACTGAATTCCCAGCTCTGGCAGTAAGGGCATCCTTCTACCCCCAGATGCAGGGAGGGCACCTTTCACAGGGGGATTCATTTCTGGCTTTTACAGAGACAGAGAGGAAAGTCAGGGTGTCATTCTTTCGTAGGCCATTATTATGTAGTTTGAGCTTGACAAAATATGCCACTTTGGCATTTTTGGGGATCACTCATCCTAAGCCCCCATGTTGATGAGGATTCACCTCCCCTCTTATTTTGTTCCTCAGCCCTGGAGTGGGAGTGGCTTCCTGTAGTTATTGATCTGGGCTACCTTGACATTCCCCTTCAGATCCCATTTCCTGCATAACCAGCTTTCTGCCTCAAATACCTTCTTTTTAAAACATTTTTATTTTATATTAGAGTATAGCTGATTTACAGTGTTGTGTCAGTTTCAGGTATACAGCAAAGTGATATAGTTATCTGCATACGAAGAACTTAATCATGTCCAACTCTTTGCAGCTGCGCAGACTGTAGCCCATCAGGCTCCTCTGTCCATGGAATTCTCCAGGCAAGACTGGAGTAGGTAGCCATTCCCTTCTTCATGGAAGCTTCCCAACCCAGGGATCGAACCAGGGTCTTTCCTGTCTGAGCTACCAGGTTATACGCGTGTGTCTGTGTGACACACACACATATATACACATAATTTTACACATATTATATATATATATATACACACACACATACATATATATACACACACACATATATATATTTTCTTCAGATTCCTTTTTCATGTAGGTTATTAGAGAGTATTGAGTAGAGGTTCCTGTGCTACACAGTAGGGTATTGTTAATTATCTATTTTATATGTATTTTTGTGTATTAGTATTAATCTCAACATCCTAATTTTTCACCCACCCCCACATTTTCTATTTGGTAACTATGTTTATTTTCTAGGTCTGTGAGTCTGTTTCTGTTTTCTAAATAAATTCATTTGTTTCATTTTTTTAAGATTCTACATATAAGTGATATTGTATGATATTGTATGATATTTGTCTTTCTCTGACTTCCTTTACTATGATAATCTCTAGATTCATCTATATTGATGGAAATGGCATTATTTTATTGTTTTTTATGGCTGGGTAAAATTCCACTGTATACATGTATCACATCTTCTTTATCCAGTCCTCTGTTGATGGACATTTAGGTTGCTTCCATGTCAGCTGTTTCAAATAGTACTGCAATGAAAAATGGTTGCATGTGTCTTTGCAAAGTATAATTTTCTCCAGATATATACCCAGGAATGGGATTGATGGATTACATGGTAGTTCTGTTGTTAGTTTTCCATATGTAGATTTTCCATAGTGGTTGTACCAATTTACATTCCCACCAACAGTGTAGGAGGGTTCCCTTTGTTCCACACTCTCTCCAGCATTTGTTGTTTGTAGACTTTGTCATGATGGCCATTTTGACTAGTGTGAGGAAATACTTCATTGTTGTTTTAATTTGCATTTCTCTGATAATTGGCGGTATTGAGCACCTTGTGCTTTTTGGCTATCTATATGTCTCACTTTTTTTTTTTCTGGTAATGACTTTATTTTTTCAGTTAACATAACCAACCCACGATACAGCATACTAAATCATGAAGTACAAATCCAAGTAAGGATTTTTACTAAGTTACAAAACTTTGGCAAATCAGTACAGTACTCTTTAACACAATATAATGTAATTTTGTTGGAGTCATTTATTACTTTTGTGATAATTTTTACTCCAAAATAATGTTATCTGAGCATGAAATGAAAACATTATGATTTGTAGTGGTGGTTTATAGCAGAGCAAACTATTTTATGCAGTTAATGTCTTTTTAAAATGATACAGTTTCTCCTTTAAAAGTGAGTTCCCTCATGTAAGCTCTCCAAGCTTACTGAAACAGGGCAGTTGTGCATATACAGAGGAGGCTCTGTTTGCTTCTGAGGTTGGTCCAAAGCCAGATAGAATTCCAATGAATGAAAAGCTTTAAAATTCTACCTTAAGGAGGTTTCACCAGCCAATACCAATTTCCAAACATACTTTTCAGAAATTGTTAAAATTTTGCATGTGTTGAATCCTCAGAATCAGTCATTTCTGACAATATGAATTTCTGATCCCTTTTATTTAGAAACCCTGTGGCTCTTTGGTTTGATCAAGTCACATAGCTTTTCTTTAGCTTATTAAAAAGAATTCTACCTAAAATAGAGTTGTATTTTTTAAATAACAAATAAATATACTACCAGCTTGTAGAGACTTGGGGAAATGGGTGCCATGTATCAACTCCCATTATCATTTCTTCACAAATGCTGCTGTTGCCATTGGTGTCTGTATGCTTCCTCTTGCCAAAGCTGTCAGTTCCTCAGTTTCAGCATTTGATTTATGTATTACACACTCCATTGATCCTCGGCCTTTATTCAGTTCAGTTCAGTCTCTCAGTTGTATCTGACTCTTTGTGACCCCATGGACTGCAGCACCCCAGTCCATCACCAACTCCTGGAGTTTACTCAAACTCACATCCATTGAGTTGATGATGTCATCCAACCATCTCATCCTCTGCTATCCACTTCTCCTCCTGCCATCAATCTTTCCCAGCATCAGGGTCTTTTCAGATGAGTCAGTTCTTCCCATCAGGTGGCCAAAGTACTGGAGTTTCAGCTTCAGCATCAGTCCTTCCAATGAATATTCGGGACTGATTTTCTTTAGGATGGACTGGTTGGATCTCCTTGCAGTCCAAGGGACTCTCAAGAGTCTTCTGCAACACTACAGTTTAAAAGCATCAATTCTTTGGCACTCAGCTTTCTTTATAGTCCAACTCTCACATCCATACATGACTACTGGAAAAACCATAGCTTTGACTAGATGGACCTTTGTTGGCAAAGTAGTCTCTGTTTTTTAATATGCTGTCTAGGTGGGTCATAGCTTTTCTTCCAAAGAGCAAGCATCTTTTAATATCATGGCTGCAGTCAACATCTGCAGTGATTTTGGAGCACAGAAAAATGTTTCTTACTGTTTCCCCATCTATTTCCCATGAAGTGATGGGACCAGATGCCATGATCTTAGTTTTCTGAATGTTGAGTTGTAAGCCAACTTTTTCACTCTCCACTTTCACTTTCATTAAGGGGCTCTTTAGTTCTTCGCTTTCTGCCATAAGGGTGGTGTCATCTGCATATCTGAGGTTATTGATATTTCCCCCGGCAATCTTGATTCCAGCCCAGTGTTTCTCATGATGTGCTCTGCATATAAGTTAAATAAGAAGGGTGACAGTATACAGCCTTGACGGACTTGGATTTGGAACCAGTCTGTTGTTCCATGTCTAGTTCTAGCTGTTGCTTCCTGACCTGCATACAGATTTCTACAGAGGCAGGTCAGGTGGTCTGATATTCCCTTCTCTCTAAGAATTTTCCAGAGTTTGTTGTGATCCACATGGTCAAAAGCTTTGGCATAGTCAATAAAGCAGAAGTAGATGTTTTTCTGGAACTCTCTTGCTTTTTTGATGATTCAGTGGATATTAGCAATTTGTTCTCTGGTTCCTCTGCCTTTTCTAAATCCATCTTGAACATCTGGAAGTTCAAGGTTCATGTACTGTTGAAGCCTGACTTGGAGAATTTTAAGCATTACTTTGCTAGCGTGTGAGATGAGTGCAATTGTGCGGTAGTTTGAGCATTCTTTGGCATTGCCTTTCTTTGGGATTGGAATGAAAACTGACCTTTTCCAGTCCTGTGGCCACTGCTGAGTTTTCCAAAGTTGCTGTCATATTGAGTGCATCACTTTCCCAGCATCATCTTTTAGGGTTTGAAATAGCTCCACTGAAATTCCATCATTTCCACTTTTGTTCATAGTGATGCTTCCTAAGGCCCGCTTGACTTCTCATTCCAGGATGTGTGGCTCTAGGTGAGTGATCACACCATCTTGATTATCTGAGTTATGAAGATCTTTTTTGTATAGCTCTTCTGTGTATTCTTGCCACCTCTTCTTAATATCTTCTGTTTCTTTGTTAGCATTTGATGATATCATACTTGCCATCAGCCCTTCAAGGTGACTGCTGAGATTGACTTCTTTCATGGTACTTATGGCTTCTTGAGTCAAATAGTTTTTTCTGGGTCTTGAGGATGCAGTTTATATATATCTCTCATCTACTGAAACCATATTTATAAATGAAATATTTGTAGATTTAAGTTCCATTAGGGATCCACAGTGGATCCCTAATGTGGAAAATTCTGAAAGAGATGGGACTACCAGACCACCTGACCTGCCTCTTGAGAAACCTATATGCAGGTCAGGAAGCAACAGTTAGAATTGGACATGGAACAACAGACTGGTCCCAAATTGGGAAAGGAGTACGTCAAGGCTGTGTATTGTCACCCTGCTTATTGAACTTATATGCAGAGTACATCATGAGAAACGCTGGGCTGGAAGAAGCACAAGCTGGAATCAAAATTGCCAGGAGAAATATCAATCACCTCAGATATGCAGATGACACCACCCTTATGGCATAAAGTGAAGAGGAACTAAAGAGTCTCCTGATGAAAGTGAAAGAGGAGAGTGAAAAAGTTGGCTTAAAGCTCAACATTCAGAAAACGAAGATCATGGCATCTGGTCCCATCACTTCATGGGAAATAGGTGGGGAAACAGTGGAAATAGTGTCAGACTTTATTTTTTTTGGCTCCAAAATCACTGCAGATGGTGACTGCAGCCATGAAATTAAAAGACACTACTCCTTAGAAGAAAAGTTATGACCAACCTAGATAGCATATTGAAAAGCAGAGACATCACTTTGTCAATAAAGGTGCGTCTAGTCAAGGCTATTGTTTTTCCAGTGGTCATGTATGGATGTGAGAGTTGGACTGTGAAGAAGGCTGAGCGCTGAAGAATTGATGCTTTTGAACTGAGGTGTTGGAGAAGACTCTTGAGAGTCCCTTGGACTGCAAGGAGATCCAACCAGTCCATTCTGAAGGAGATCAGCCCTGGGATTTCTTTGGAAGGAATGATGCTAAAGCTGAAACTCCAGTCCTTTGGCCACCTCATGAGAAGAGTTGACTCATTGGAAAAGACTGATGCTGGGAGGGATTGGGGGCAGGAGAAGAAGAGGACGACCGAGGATGAGATGGCTGGATCGCATCACTGACTTGATGGATGTGAATCTGAGTGAACACGGGAGTTGGTGATGGACAGGGAGGCCTGGCATGCTGCGATTCATGGGGTCGCAGAGTCAGACATGACTGAGTGAGTGAACTGAATTCACCTGAACTGAGGGATCCACTACAGAATATTCTTGCATATATGTTTTGGTTCTTGCTGCACCAATAATAGATTTCACAATGGAAGGCAGTCCTCACTCTGTGCTGAAGAGTCTATGGCTGTGCAATCTTCCAGAGGGGTATATGTGTCTCTCTAGTACATCAACTCCAACCACACTTGGGTTCATAGGGTTTGGGTATTTCTGCATTGCAGCTGTTGTGACAATTTCCCATGGGTGGTCAAAAATGTACTCTGAAGTCCAGATCTTTATGCTGCTGGTGGCCAGTACAGTTTCTGGGTGCTGCTAGGTCACAAATGAGTGACCGCCCCCCAGCCACCCTGCCAGCTGCCCAGTGTATATCTTCTTTTTCTAAGAAAAATGTCTGTTTAGATCTTGTGCCCATTTGGGGATTGGGTTATTTGGCTTTTTGATCTTGAGCTGCATGAGCAGTTCATAAATTTTGGAGATTAATCCCTTGTTGGTCACATCATTTGCAAATATTTTCTCCCATTCTGTGTGTTGTTTTTCTGTTCTGTTTATGGTTTCCTTTACTGGGAAAAGGCCTTTAAGCTTAATGAGGTCCCATTTATTTTTTTTTATTTTTGTTTTTATTTTCATTATTCTAGGAGGTGGATGCAAAAAGATACTGCTGTGATGTACATCAAAGGGTGTTCTGTCTATGTTTTCTTCTAGGAGTTTTATAGTATACTGTCTTATTTTAGGTCTTTAATCCATCAGTTTATTTTTGTGTATGGTATTAAAATTTTAATTTAATTCTTTTACATGTAGCTGTCCAGTTTTCCATGCACCACTTTTTGAAGAGACTCTTTTCTTCTTGTACATTATTGCCTCTTTGATCATAGAGTAAGGTGACCATAGGTGCATGGGCTTATTTCTTGGTTTTCTATTCTGTTGTATTGATCTATATTTCTGTTTTTGTGTCAGTGCCATACTGTTTTGATGACTGTAGCTTTGTAGTATAGGCTGAAGTCAGGGAGACTGACTCCCCCATCTCCTTTTTTCCCTACCTCAGAGTTGCTTTGGCTGTTTTTTTTTTTTTTTTTCCTGTGTGTGAGTTTCCGTACTAACTTTGAACTTTTTGTTCCTGTTCTGCGAAAAATGCCATTGTTAATTTGATAGGCATTGCACTGATTCCATATATTGCCTTGGGTAGTATAGTTATTTGACAATACTGATTCTTCCAATCCAAGACTATGGTATATCTTTCCATCTGTGTCATCTTCAATTTTGTTCATATCAGTGTCTTACAGTTTTCAAGTGCAAGTCTTTTGCCTCCTTAGATAGTTTTGCTCCTACTTTTTATTTTTTTATGTGATGACAAATGAGATTGTTTCCTCTCAATTATCAAACAAATCAGATAATTTCTTTCTGATCTTTCATTGTTAGTGCATAGGAATGCAAGATATTTCTGTGTATTAATTTTGTATTCTTCAACTTTACTAGATTCATTGATTAACTCTAGTAGTTTTCTTTCTGGTGGCATCTTTAGGATTTCCTGTCTATAGTATCATGTCATCTGGAGACAGTGACAGTTTTACTTTTTTTTCCAATTTAGATTCCTTTTTCTTCTTTTTCTTCTGATTGCTGGCCTAGAACATCCAAAACCAAATTGAATAGAAGTGATGACAGTGGACATCCTTGTCTTATTCTTCATTGTAGAGGGAATTCTTTCAGCTTTTCACTGTTGAGTATAGTATTTGCTGTGGGTTTGTAATATATGACCTTTATTACGTTGAATTATGCTCTTTCTCAGAGAAGGCAATGGCACCCCACTCCAGTACTCTTGCCTGGAGAATCCCATGGATGGAGAGGCCTGGTAGGCTACAGTCCATGGGGTCACTGAGAGTTGTACACGACTGAGAAACTTCACTTTCACTTTTCACTTTCATGCATTGGAGAAGGAAATGTCAACCCACTCCAGTGTTGTTGCCTGGAGAATCCCAGAGACGGGGGAGCCTGGTGGGCTGCCGTCTATAGGGTCGCACAGAGTCAGACGCGACTGAAGCGACTTAGCAGCAGCAGCATGCTCTCTCTATGCCCACTTCCTGGAGAGTGATTATTTTATTTTATTTATTTATTTATTTGTTTGTTTGTTTGTTTTCTTTCTTTCTTTTTTATTTTACTTTACAATTCTGTATTGGTTTATTTTAAAGAAGTGTTGGATTTTATCAAAAGCTTTTTCTGCATCTATTGAGACAATCAGATGGTTTTTATCTTCAGTTTGTTAATCTGGTATATCATAGTGATTGATTTGCAGATATCAAAAAAAATTATTACATCCCTGGGATAAATCCAACTTGATCATGATGTATCATCCTTTTAATATATTGGATTAATTTTTAAGGGTTTTTGCATCTCTGTTCATCAGTGATATTGGCCTGTAATTTGTGTGTGTGTGTGTGTGTGTGTAGTATCTTTGTCTGATTTTGAAGGTGATGGTGGCCTTAGAGAATAAGTTAGGGAGTGTTCCTTCCTCTAATTTTTGGGATAGCTTGATAAGGATATGTGTTAACTCTTCTCTAAATGCTTGATAGTATTTGTCTGTGAAGCCATCTGGTCCTGGACTTTTGTGTTTTGGAAGATTTTTAGTCAGTTTCAGTTTTAGTGCTTGTGATTGGTCTGCTCATATTTTCTATTTCTTCTTGGCTCAGACTTGGAAGGTTGTATGTTTCTAAGAATTTTCCATTTCTTCTAGGTTGTCTATTTTATTGGCATATAATTCTTTTTAGTAGACTCTTGTGATCCTTTGTATTTCTGTGGTGTCCATTGTAACTTCTCCTTTCTCATTTCTAATTTTATTGATTTGAGCCCTTTTCTTTTTTTTCCTTGCTGAGTGTGGCTAAAGGTTTATCAATTTTTGTTTGTTTTTTTCATAGAACCAGAGTTTAGTTTTATTGATCTTTTCTATTGTTTATTTCTGTTTCATTCTGTGATACAGTTTTTTTCCAGTTTGTGAGTCACCCACCTAGTGGGTATAGGATTTGATTGTATCACAAATGTGTCCCTCTTACCATCTCATTGTGGCTTCTACTTTGTCTTTGGAAGTTAATTACCTTTTGTGGTAGGTTCCTGTCTTTTTTTGAATGTTTTTTTCAGCAGTTAGTTGTGATTTTGATGTTTTTATGAGAAGAGATGAGCTTAAGTATTTCTGCCCCATGATCTTGTCTCCTCCTTCTCCCTCTTCTCTTTTTCTAGAAAATCCAAAAATTTTCCAGTCATGTGATGTGGGTGGGATTAAATCCACACAATCACCTTACCAGAACAGAGGATCACATTCCCCTGATCCTCACAATCAGAGGTTGACAATGGAAGTGGTTGGTCAAGGAAGTTCAAGATTTTGTGTGGGGTTTGCAGGAAGAGAACATATTTCTGCCTTCCTATAAGAGACATGTAACTTTTGTCAAAGCTGCTATCTAACCTAAAAGTACAAGGATGTTCATGTTTAGATAAAATTTATATTGTGGAAAAGAATGGAGGGTCAGAATGAAATCAAGAGCTTATTAATATTATTGGATCACTACATCTTTACTTTTTCAGTTACCTGAAGCACTAAATACCTTTTTTCCTAATGCTTTCAACTGAAGGGAATTTACCTAATACAGAGTAAAATAGGGATTAAATTTACTGCTTCCTCTAATACCTTATAAGAATTGGTTTTTGAAAACTGTATATATTTAAACAAGTTGAAACAAGATCTCTTATTTATTAGTCTTTCCCTCTTCCTTTTGTAGTAGAAATGAACCTTCATAATTGAACAGGATATATGAGAAACAGAAAATGATAGATAATTTTGTGGTTAGAATAAAGTATCAGGTGGCATTTTCTATGTACATGGTGATGATTTAAATAAATAATGATGATTTTATGCATAGCAAAATACAAGGACAGTTTTATTCATTGACTAATTTATACCAGTGTCATCAAATTCAGTTTGTGTGCCAAAATAACCCAGGTTGGAGGGTATAATTGTTGATAGCAGTTCAAAAGTGATTTTACAATGTGCCAAACAACCAAATTCAACTTGAAATTTCAACTCAATTTATATATGTAAACATAGAAGTTATTTCTTCAAAGTTTATGAACTGGTGCTAAGTAGATTGTTTTCTTTCACATGTAAAAAGAAATAATTTTGTATATATTAATTGACTATTGTCACCATATATGTTAACTATATGTGTGTGTGTATATATGTATGTATATACACACATGTACCTATACATGTCTATTTATATAATCTCTTTACACATATAAAATATATACATGGTATATAATATTTCTCTATAAAAATATATTTACCTGAAAGTATGCTATTTTCTAGTCTCCTTATACAAGTCTAAATAAATTGTTTTTATACAACTATTCTTCTTCTATAAATATACATAAATTTGATTTTGAGAGAATGTATTTGAACAGTATGAAACTGACTCACTAATACAGGAATATTATTAAACTATAAGGAAAATTGTGCAATAAACTTTTTGACAACTTTTTCTTTTAGAATCAAGTTAGATTAAAGTGTAATATAGAAAAAAAATATGGCTTCAAGTTGTACTCAGTAATTCTATGCATACTTGTAGATATGACAGAAAGATTATAATAATAAAGGTAATGTTTTTAAAGAAAACTTCGAATGGGTGTGAGGTTAGAGAAGTCATAGGGGTTTTTATTTTCAAAATGATTTCTAGAATACTGTTGTCACCTTAAATTTTTAATCAGTTTAATGAATAGCTACTGTAAAACTTATGAGGAAACATTTGCAAATGAGATACATTTTTATTCTGAAGAATATTTTTACAGAGAGATAGCATTCTCAGGTTTATCAAAAGATTATGGGTCATCGTTTTTAGAAGAAAATCATTTCCTCCTCTCATACTTTTTAGTCATGTCCCGATGATCCTCTAGCAGAGGTGCCCCCTGAGAGCAAACTAGGTTCACAATTAATGTACTGACTCCTCCAGGAAACAGGGCTGTGGCGCCTGCTTAACTGTTCTGCTGCCATATTCCACAGTGACACTTTGGGTCCAAAGAAAGAGAATAAAAGTGCTTGTCCCCAGGTATAAATAAGAATTTGGGTGATGAAAAATGAATGAAAATAGCTCAAATCCACCTTTCCCTTAAGTAATGAAATAATTGGTTCCAACAATAAAAGAATCCATTGACAAAGATAACAATTTCTAAGCCTCCTAGAAATTTCCAGTCTAATATAATATGTGTTTCCCTAATTTTAAGGTCTTCCCTTATGGCTCAGATGGTAAAGAATCTGCCTAAAATTCAGAAGACCCAGGTTCAATCCCTGGGTTGGGAAGATCCCCTGAAGAAGGACAAGGCTATCCACTTTGGTACTCTTGCTTGGAGAATTCCATGGACGGGGGAGCCTGGCAGGCTGCAGTCCATTGGACTGCAGAGAGTCGGACATGACTGAGCGACTAACACTTTCTCCCTATTTTTAAGAGAAAATTTGAAGGCCAATTTTTTTGAAAAAAAAAAAAAAAGCATTTATGTGTGTTAGTTGCTCAATCGTGTCTGATTCTTTGTGACCCCATGGACTGTAGCCCACCAGAGTTCTCTTTTCATGGAATTCTCCAGGCAAGAATAGTGGAGTGGGTTGCCATTTCCTTCTCTAGGGAAAAAAATGCATACATTATTTCAATTTTTATTTATATTTGTCTTTTTATTAAGAAATGTATGCAATTTAAAACAGTTGAAGCTCCTCAGTGAAAACAGTGTCACTTCAGTTTTCTAATCTTGATTATCAGCAATGATCAGAATTGTTGGCTTCTTGTGTGTCCTATAAATATTCTACATCCTTCTTCATGCATCTTAGTTCAGATATGTAAATATATTTGTTACATGATATTGCAGTGGGTTTCTAGGTCAAAGGTGTTTAAGTCAGGGTAGGCTAAGTTACATTACAGTAATCAATAATATCAAAGTGTAAGAGACATAAAACACCAAAGTTTAATTTTGACTCATGTTACATATTCATTTACAGTCAGTTGAGGTCTCCAAGCAGCCTGGAGTGATGAAGCAGCCAGTGTCAGGAACATTCAGCTGTGGAATTGGTTTCTATTTCTAGTCTGTGGTCTGCAAATTTGCCTCAGTCAGTTTAGTTCAGTTACTCAGTCATGTCTGACTCTTTGCAAACCCATGGACTGCAGCACGCCAGGCTTCCCTGTCCATCACCAACTTCTGGAGTTTGCTCAAACTTATGTCCATCCAGTTGGTGATGCCATCCAACCATATCATCCTGTGCTTTCCCAACATCAGGGTCTTTTCCAATCAGTCAGTTCTTCGCATCAGGTGGCCAAAGTGTTGGAGCTTTAGCTTCAGCATCAGTCCTTCCAGTGAATATTCAGCACTAATTTCCTTTAGGATTGACTGGTTGAATCTTCTTGCAGTCCAAGAGACTCTCAAGAGTCTTTTCCTACACCACTGTTCAAAAGCATCAATTCTTTGGCACTCAGCCTTCTTTATGGTCCACCTCTCATATCCATACGTGACTACTGGAAAAACCATAGCTTTGACTAGATGGAACTTTGTCAGCAAGGTAATGTCTCTGCTTTTTAATATGCAGTCTAAGCTGGTCATAGCTTTTCTTCCAAGGAGCAAGCGCCTTTCAATTTCATGGCTGTAGTCACCATCTGTAGTGCTTTTGGAGCCCAAGAAAATAAAGTCTGTCACTGGTTCCATTGTTTCCTGATCTATGTGCCATGAAGTGATGGGACTGGATGCCATGATGTTATTTTTTTGAATAATGAGTTTTAAGTCAGCTTTTCACTGATATTTCTCCTGGCAGTCTTGATTCCAGCTTGTGCTTCATCCAGCCTGTCACTTCACATGATGTACTCTGCATGTAAGTAAAATGAACAGGGTAACAATACATAGACTTGATGTACTCCTTTCCCAATTTGCAACCAGTCCATTGTTCCATGTCCAGTTCTAACTGTTACTTCTTAACCTTGAGAGATTTCTCAGGAGGCATGTAAGGTGGTCAGCCATTCCCATCTCTTTAAAAATTTTCCAATTTGTTGTGACCCACATAGTCAAAGGCTTTGGCATAGTCAGTAAAGCAGAAGTAGATGTTTTTCTGGAACTCTCTTGCAAATTTCCCTACTTGCTCAAATTTATTTGTATCCAACCACTAAGACAATACCCATGGGACTGTTGCAGCCATTCAGACATGCACAGAATGGCAAAAAAAAAAAAATCAAGTTGCCCAACATACATGTTTTCCAGCTGAGATCAAACAAGGTGATGCAGTGCCCTCTTGTTCAAGTCTTATACTGTAAACAATTGACTTTTAATGAAGTCTATTTAGTGCCATCTTTTTGTTTTTTTGCTTTGTTAGTTATTTTGCTTTTTAAGACAGCCACAAGCTTAGTGCTGAAGTGCTGTCTAATGTTTGTAAGCATGAGAAGGCTGTGATGTGTTTTATGGAGAAAATAATGTTTGATAAGTTTTATTCAGGCTTGAGTTATAGTGCTGTTGGCTTTGAGTGCAGTGTTACTGAATCAACAAAGTGTTACTGAATCAACAATACAGTACATCAGGAAAAGAAAAGGAGATTTACATATCTGTATGTGAGCCTGCTCCAGAAAAGGCTAAAGTAACACCTACAGTATTAAGATTCAAGCTATATAGTAACATCTGAAGCTAAAGGAAAGATGAAAAATAGTTAAATTTGTGGACTCATGAGAGGACAATGAATTAAAAAAAAAGAATATTTCATAGTATTGTTGCAAGGCTGAAAAATAAGATAATTTATAGTCATGTTATCTAGCAGTGAAAACACTCATTTTAGCTACTCCTATTTTACTATAATGAAAAATTGCATTTGAATTTTGTAAGAAATATGTATTCCATAATATCTTTATGCAGAAACATATATAAAACATGTATTACTAGTTGTATTGATCAGTTGATAGAAAGGAACCTAACCATGTATTTCTCCTAGGAGCTGTGATGTAGGATTTGTTACTTCACTATTCATAGAGATTTTAAATTTTTTATTTATTTATCTTAATTGGAGGCTAATTACTTTACAATGTTATAGTGGTTTTTGCCATACACTGACATGAATCAGCCATGGGTGTACATGTGTTCCCCACAGAGATTTTATAGAACAGAACTACTGTAAATTGTTGACTATAGCTTGCATTTGTTCTTAAAGACTAGAAGGGACACACATCCTTTCTGTTCATATATCATTGCCCAAAGCAAGTCATATGACTATTACTGGCTTCCAGGGGGTAAAGAAGGATAATTTTCCCACAGGAAAGAAAAACTCGATATTGGTGAATGGCAATCCATCTACTAAAATGGGTTTGAAATAGCCAAATGTCTTCCAACTTCCAAGCCACTTGTATTCCTAACAGCATTTGAGAGTGCCTGTTTCCCCACACACTCACATACTGATACTAGGGAACTGAAAAAGTAGGTCAAAGAGTGCATCTCTTTCTCCACACCCTGTGAAACTTCTGTACATATGCTTCTGACCAAGGAGAATATTATCGTTTCTTTGAGAGTTTCTGATAAATTTTTGCCCTCATTGTCTTTTTTTTTTTTCTTCTTATAAGACTACTCCTATTTCTGTCATGAATGGAGGAATACTGGGAAAAGATTCTTTTTCTGGCTAGCAAAATAAAATTATCTATATTTATATATTTTACCTAGATGAATATCCTTTTAAAAAATTCTGAACAGATTTAGAATCTTAGATTTATTTTGGTATGTAACAGTGTATATGAGCCATTGGAAAGTTGTTGAAGAAATAGATCCTGGCCCTGGTGTCTGCGTAATGTTTTAAGATCATATAATCATTAAAAAAATTCTTATTCAGAGTGACAATCTATTCCAACATCAGCCTTGGTTCTCAGGAATTGACAATCCATCTTGTCAGCTTGTTCTATCAATTATTGAATGAAATATATCAATCTCTCTTTACAGTTTTTGTATTTGTTTCCTGTAGCTTTTTTTTTTTTTTTCAATTTTTCTTTGTATGTTTTGAGACCATGTTACTCGGTGGGAAGATTTTTGAATTATTGTGTCATTTTGGTGGGCTGAGTCTTTTTACTTCATTTTATCTTCTTAAAGCCCCTTTGTTTTAAATTAATAATTTTGATTAATATTTACATGATATACCTGATTTCATTTCTTCAGTTTCAGTTTTTCTCTAATTTTGTGCTGTTAATATATCAAATGCATTTTTATACAGTTTGAAAATCCTTGTATTTATTGCAATTACATTTATTGCAACTACATTTATTGCAATTACTAATATATTTGAAATTCTGCTAGCAAACTATGATCTTCCTTGACTTTCCCAAACTCTTGTTCAGCCAGATAGGCATAGCTTCTTAGTTGTAAATTCCTGAAGCGTGCTTCATATACCAGTCTCCCACATCAGCTAAATTATGGAAAATATGTAGAGTGTCCTTGAGAAGCCTCTTCCTTTGATTTAATGTAGAAGGAAGCCTTCTCTCCCCATCGCCATGGGGTAATGCTAGCTCACTGGCATGACTTTCCAAGGCAATTCTCTCTGTGAAGATTAAGTGTTAAATTAAAAAAAAAAATTAGGTGAGGTGGCTAACCTTGTAGAACCTCAAATGTTTCTCATGTTCTGGCATTGGTGAACTACATCTCACTCTAGGATATATGAGTGCTTGGCATATAATCTATAGTTGTCAGCCTTGGAGGCCTTCACCAAAGGCAAGGTAGAAAGATTATCATTTTAAACTCCTATTGCATTAGTTCTTTGAGAATGTTTTGGCATCTCTTTTTAATATGATTGCATATAATTTTTAATATAGATTTTTTATATGATTGCACATTTAAGCTTAAGGCTGCAATAGTTTTTTTAAATGATCATATCATTTGCCTTGATTGGGTTGTAATCATTGTATTTTAAATTGCAGCTATAACATATCTTTTGTAAAAAGTGTGTAAGAACAGAACATATGTTATTCAATTGAAATTATAAACCTAGAGTTTAAGGCCATTCTAAAGATTATGTTAATGGAATAAGCTTTAGATTGGTAGAAGTTCAGCTAAAATTCATAATTGAAAGACTGTTGATAATAAGACTCACTCTTGAGTCCTACAATTGAAAAGATATTTTCCTTAAAAATTATCTACTTCTTGCCAAAGGCCAAATAAGTTAGTCTAGTGAAAATTTCCGATTTGTGATTGCTGTCCCATCTCTTTTAAATCAGAATAAGAGTACATTTTCACACAACATTCAAACCACTAGACTGCAGACTTATATTTTAATCAGCTTGTACACATGTGCTCTCTCTATTTCACATTCTGTCTCTCTCTGTTGCTTATATGCTGCTAAGTGCTTCAGTCATATCCGACTCTGCATGACCCCAGAGACAGCAGCCCACCAGGCTCCCTCATCCCTGGGATTCTCCAGGCAAGAACACTGGAATGGGTTGCCATTTCCTTCTCCAATGCATGAAAGTGAAAAGTGAAAGTGAAGTCGCTCAGTCGTGTCCAGCTCTTAGCTACCCTATGAACTGTAGTCTACCAGGCTCCTCTGTCCATGGGATTTTCCAGGCAAGAGTACTGGAGTGGGTTGCCATTGCTTTCTCTGTGTTGCTTACATAAATACATATATGTTTGAAATAGAAGAAAAACTGCTTGTAATATTTAGAGAATTATCTCGCCTTTAGTATGCTTTTGACTAATTTGTAGAAGGTTGTAGGATTATTATTAACCACTTAATATTTAAGGTAGAGATAGTCAGTGATTAGCAAAGTTAAAGGGTGTATCTCTCTTGATTTTGTAATGGAAGCAAAGAATTACACGTTTATTTGGGATAATGCTAGTGGACCAATGCAATGGACGTAAACTTGGGCAAACTTCAAGAGATGGTGAGGGACAGGGAGGCCTGGTGTGCTGCAGTCCATGGGGTTGCAAAGAGTTGGATATGACTGGGCAACTGAACAACAGTGTTGCTGCTGCTAAGTCTCTTCAGTAGTGTCCGACTCTGTGTGACCCCATGGACGGCAGCCCACCAGGCTCTGCCATCCCTGGGATTCTCCAGGCAAGAACACTGGAGTGGGTTGCCATTGCCTTCTCTGGAACAACAATGCTAGTGTATCACAATAAACATGAAATTTGAATTTGCTTTTTTGTGTAAGTCCTGCTGGCATCTACAAAATTCTTGTGTGCTTCCCTGCATTCAGTAAGTGTTAGTTGAATTGGAGTTGGACAGCAGAATGGTTCTGAAGCTATCATCGGCATATCTGAATGAAATGGTAGCCTACCAGCATCGGCTGACTTCCTTTCAACTGCTCTCCCATAGCAGATCAGTTTTGCAAGCAGATTTTCTAACACATGTAAGTGAAAGTAGTTTTGCTTTGTCTGCAAACTTATACTGATCCTATATATTTCCTCCATTTCTAGCAATCCCTGTCATTTTTAATGGATTCTCATAGCCCAGGGGAATGTGGAAACAAGATGTTTTTCAATTTGAAAACTATTAGGTGGGCAGGTGGAAGGTAAATTGTGAGCTAAATATTAGGATTTATGGATTTTTCTCCCTCCAGTACAACAATTTGACTGGAGAACAAGAAAAGCTACTTCTCAAATTCATGCCAAGGCACTCAAAGCATGTGACAGGAAGAAGAGAGATAGCTGTTCTGACACCAAATTTGAGGTGAATAACTTTTTATTTTTCTCTCTACTACATGGATGAATGGAGAAAGTTTGAGGACTTTGAACTATTTTTTTAAGGTCACATGGAAAGATGTTCTTTTCTCAAATTTTCTAACTTTATCTTAAATGATACGGGACTATATATCTCCAAAGTTGCCAGAGAAAATGGCAGTAAGCCCTCTTTTTAGATGCATATTTACAAGAAATATCTTAGATTGCAATTAGCATTCAGAAAGGACCATGTAATTTTTAACTTATAAAGGATTTGTAAGATCACCAATTTTCCTAATTCTCTATTCAATTGATGAGGAAATTGCTGTTCCAAATAGCTGGATGATTTCTTCAAGGTCACACAACTAATTTGCCAGGTATTCTGGTTCCTAGTCCTTTGCCTTTTTTATTGTATCTGCCACTTTGGGAGTTGGATATTTTCCTTCTGACAAGACTCTGCTAATTCTTAGCAGAGACACAACAGAAAGAGCCTAAGGTATGTGCCCAATCTAGCCTTGTATCTGAATGTCAGCTCCTGCATTTACTGACTGTGATCTCTTGGCCAACTGATTTTCTTATGAAGCTCAAACTCAGATTGCTGCTGCTGCTGCTAAGTCACTTCAGTCCTGTCTGACTCTGTGCGATCTCATAGATGGCAGCCCACCAGGTTCCTCCATCCCTGGGATTCTCCAGGCAAGAACACTAGAGTGGGTTGCCATTTCCTTCTCCAATGCATGAAAGTGAAAAGTGAAAGTGAAGTCGCTCAGTCGTGTCCGACTAGTAGCGACTCCATGGACTGCAGCCTACCAGGCTCCTCTGTCCATGGGATTTTCCAGGCAAGAGTATTGGAGTGGGGTGCCATTGCCTTCTCTGCAAACTCAGATTACCAACATGTGAAATGAGAATAATGGTACCCGAGTTGGATGGCTGTTATTATATTAGACAATGTATATGTAACGCCCACAAATTGGAGGCTTAAAAAAGCATGTATTTTCATCAGTACTTGTTTGTATTCTTTATATTTTTGTGTTATACTTCAAGCAAACTGTATTACAAGCAACAGGATTGAGAGATGTGTAGGGCAGAAAAGTGGCCATGAAAATAATCTAACTTCAGAGGGAAGTTTTATTGGTTTTGTTCAGTTAACTATACCAGAAAGTCATTGTGAATTCTAATGAAGCAAGTTTGTTTATGGAGTGTAAGGTGGGAGTGACAGACTGACACAACAGCCCACCAGGCTCCTCTGTCCATGGGATCTTCCAGGCAAGAGTGCTGGAGTGGGTGCCATTGCCTTCAGAAGCAGATACAAGAGAAACTCAAAGACAGTCCTTTGTCACATACTGTTATAATCCAGATAAGGAGTCTATTCACAATGGGTCCCCAGTAATGTGTGCGTGTGTGTTTTGGTCGCAAAATCATGTCCAACTCTTGAGATTCCATGGAATGTGCCTGCCAGGCTCCTCTGTCCATGGGATTCTCCAGGCAAGAATACTGAAGTGGGATGCCATTTCCTTCTCCAGGGAATCTCCCTGACCTAGCTGCAAGGTTTAGAGTTCTATACACAGCTCTAGTCTCAGCAGGGAATACGAATACTAGGAAGGAAACCGAGACAGAAATTAAATTTCTCCAAAATATTCCAATTTGTAATGAGGGAAATTGAATTGAATTGAAGTTGCTCAGTCGTGTCCGACTCTTTGTGACCCTATGGACTGTAGTCCACCAGGCTCCTCCATCCATGAGATTTTCCAGGCAATAGTCCTGGAGTGGATTGCCATTTCCTTCTCCAGGGAATCTTCCCAACCCAGGGATCAAACCCGTGTCTCCCGCATTGTAGACAAACGCTTTACCATCTGAGCCAGGAAGTATTAAAGTACAAAGTGCACACAAGCCCTCAGTGCTTATTCTTAGAACAATGGATACTGGGCCTGTTGGCAATATTATCAGTTAACCTGGGGGGACTGAAAATCCTGATCCAAACATAAATGAGCAAGAATCTGCCTATGAACTAGGAAAGGACTAGGTCTGTCGGCAGCTTCACTATCAAATCAGCCTGTGAGGGTCCGGGGAAGTCAGGGGCTCCTGGGAGGAGACGGAGACTGAGACAGAAGCATATTTGTTCCTGCGGCTTTTGCTGTGGTGAAAAGTGAAAGAGAAACAGTTAGCAGTGATTGTCTCTGTTTGTTTTTGTTTTTTGACTCTTTGCCCATTTCCAGATAGGAGCAGCTTCTTTTTGCTCACCTGTGACAGAAGACTCCTGGGTAACTCAATTCCAAAGCTGCAGAGGCTCTATGGTTGTTCTTTGTTTTATGTTAGTTTGTGTGTATGTGAGTGTGTGTGTGTATGTGTTGTGCTGTGCCTAGTTGCTCAGTCATGTCCAACTCTTTGCAACCCCATGGACTGTAGCCTTCCAGGATCCTCTGTCCATGGGGATTCTCTAGGCAAGAATATTGGAGTGGGTTGCCATGCCCTCTTCCAGGGGATCTCCCCAATCCAAGGATTGAACCCAGGCTTCCGCATTGCAGGCAGATTCTTTACCACCTAAGCCATCAGGGAAACCCAAGAATACTGGAATGGGTAGCTGATCCCTGCTCCAGGGGATCTTCCCAATCCAGGAATCGAACTGGGATCTCTTGCTTTGCATGTGGATTCTTTACCAGCTGAGCTATAAAATATGTATAAATATGTATATATGTGTTGTCGGTCGAGAAGTTGTGTCTGACTTTTTTGGACCCCATGGGCCATATCTCACCAGGGTCCTCTGTCCATGGGATTTCCCAGGTAAGAATACAGGAGTAGGTTGCCATTTCTTTCTCAAGGGGATCTTCCCAATTCAGGGATTGAACCCACATCACCTCCATTGTCTGGTGGGTTCTTTACCACTGAGCCACCAGGGAATCCCCTCAAACATGACTAGAATACAATAAGTACTCAATTTTTGTAATAAGCTATAAAGACTTAAATATATAAATATATTTCTGTTATCCTGTTTTTAAAAAGTTATCTTTGATTATAATTTAAAAAGGTTCAAGAATAAGAAACCTTGCACTCAAGGGAAGTGCATAGACTTAGTTGATTAATGGCAATGAAATGTTCAACTTTTTAGACAGAATTGAATCCTTCCCCTTTCAAGCACAGGTGTTTACAAGCCTCATGAATAATTAATATTAGACAATGCACCATGAGTCATGTGAAAACAACAGAATTACAGACACTTTGTCAGAATTCTTGCAACTATCAAAATAGTTCAGGCAGCAAAAGAATATTTTCTGAATAAACAATTAATGAGTAGCTGCAGTAAAAAAAAAAAAAAGCCATTGGAAGTTAACTAAGTGAAAGTGAAAGTGAAGTCACTCAGTCATGCCCTACTCTTAGCGACCCCATGGACTGTAGCCTACCAGGCTCCTCCGTCCATGGGATTTTCCAGGCAAGAATACTGGAGTGGGGTGCCATTGCCTTCTCTGCTGACTAAAATGATACCTAATTTACCAAGAAAAACAAAAACTTGTGTTTTGAAATCTTGAAGCTGAAGTCAAAGATACTGAAGCAGATGGGACTGTCCTATTTTTAACCTTTAGGTTTGGTATAAGTCTTTTTGTACTTATTATACATTGTACTTATTATTTATTGTTATCTGTGCTTAGTAAAATTTGTGGAAATAAAAAAAATGGTAGGAGAGGAGGAAGGATTGGGGAAATAAAACAACCTCTGTAGCAATATAGGTGAGAGAACACATTTTAATATTGAGTAAGCATTCTCAGATTTAGAAGCATCTAAGTTTGCATGAAGTTAATTATAATATCTGGACAGAATTTCATACTAATTTATACAGTAATACAGAAAATTTAAGGTTTCTCTTATCTCCCTGAGGGACAAGAAGATTTGATTTGTGATTGTCTCCTATATATTTTATGAGACCTCACAGTTAATCTCAGCTGTGAGTACAGTTACAGTAGTCATGAGGTCTTGATCTTGCAGTGAAAATCAAAAGATTGTATCTCTTAAGTTTTCTAGAGAACACTCTGAGGAGGGGTAGGGAACCAACTGTCTCCTTCCTCTTTAATATTAAACAAGGGAAATTTGATCTTTGTTTACTAAGGATTTGAATGCTAGGTCATTTTACCTTCACAAAATGAGGAAAGGGAAGGAAGGAGAGAAGAAAAGAAGGGAGTGAGCAGGAGAAGGGTAGAAGGGAGACTGAAGAATGGGCAGATTCACAGGTGAAAAGGCTGGATGTCCCACAGCAAACTGGGCACCTTCCCATTCCCCTATGGGGAAGTTCCCAGGAGTAGTAGATTTCTGTTCAGTGAATCTTGTGAAAAGACAGACAAACACAAATTAATCTACAGACTCAGGAAAATGTTCCATTGCCCTCTTGTCCAACCTTAGAGAAGGGACTCCTGTTTGGGAACAGTCTGCATTTGATTTTGTTGATTTCCTGTTGAGACAGATTCTCTCTTCCCATAGAGAAGCAATAGGAGCTGTGGCATCAAAAAAAAAAAAAAAATCTTAGCAACTGTTTTTTTAGTGGAAGAAAACAATTTCTCTCCCTAGTGGTTTTCCACTCCCTACCCACTGTTTTTGCTCTCTCTCTTCCATCCTTGAGTCTTTTTTTTTTTTTTTAAGGGGTCTCAATTTTAATCTCACATGCAGAATGGTAAAGAAAGAAATGACAGCAATCTGCCAAAGGGATATTCAGGGGATGTTTCTTATACACACAGTTTAGTGGTCACCCTGATAATGGAAAAGTGACAGTAAAGAATCTGCCTGCCATGGGGGAGACCTGGGTTCGATCCCTGCGTTGGGATGATCCCCTGGAGGAAGGCATGGCAACCCACTCCTGTATTGTTGCCTGGAGAATCCTCATGGACAGATAAGCCTGGTGAGCTACAGTCCTTGAGGTTGAAAAGAGTCAGACACGACTGAGCGACTAAGCACAGTACAGTAGCCTGTTTAGGTTATTCAGTGGTTTGTGAAAAAAAGTAGGGAAGGAATACTTTTTCTTTACATGACAGATATGAGGAAGATAATGTGTTCAGATTTCTAGCACCATCTCAGATTTGATGATAACAATTGTCATTATTTTTTAATTTACTAAGAAAAAATTCGCTCAGAAACCTTTGTCCCAAAAGACAAACAACACAACTTACACAGTATAATTTGAGCATCATATTCTCCTTTGTAATAATTTTTTCCGGGTGATTGTAGAGATTCAAAGAATTGTTTCCATAAATACTCCAATTATGACTTGTGGAAAAATGTTTGTCTCTTATCAAACCCAGAGATAGTTGTCATTTACTATAGAAACTCTTCTCCAAAAATCTGTTTTTGTGCTACATTTGCTCCAGAGGAGTTGATTACATTTGAAAAACTGTATAAAATTCAGGAGATTTACTTTAACTTACCAGTTCTGATGCTTTGTTTCATAAAATTTACCTTTGTCACTAATAAATTCATTTCTGTTGCAAGTGAAATATTGTTGTAGAGTATAAGATTCTGCTTCCAGAAACTCTATTTCCTTTGTCACGAGAAAAAGAAATTCTCTATATATATTTAATTTGTCATAACCTCCTGGTCTTTAAAATTTCTACATTTGGTAAACTGCCAATGTAATTCAGCAAGGTAGCAATACTGTAGGTTTTTTTGTGTTTTTTTTTACATTCCTTCAGATAATTTTAAAACTAGGCCAATTTTGGAAGGAACATAAATCCCCAAGCTTAAGCGCATGTGAGGTTTCTCAGTCAGTCCCCTCTGGCTGCTAATCCTTTACTTGTCTCTTTAGTTAGGTGCTAAAAGGCGTTACTGTACAGTTTCCCTAAAATAAACGTCTGCGATTTGCATATGATAGTCAAGTTGGGTTCAACCAGTGCCTTTTAAACTCAGTATCCTTGTTTATCTTGCATGTTAGGAAGCTCTGATTACATATTTCCAACAAAATTATTAGAAAGCTGTTTTTCCAGAGACATAGAGAAAAAGGTCAGATTTAGTGCAGTCAGCAATAAGAAACTTTATTCACTAAGTTGGAAGATAATAATAAATTCTGGGTCTACTTATATTTTCTTAAATTGCTACTGCCTGCTTTTGAAATGACAGAAAATTAAGCATGTCTGTAAAATGCTGATTTTCAGAAATTTGTTTCAGAAAACAGATAACCTTGTCTCAGAGATGAGAGCACCCCTTTTCAATTGAGCTTTTATGTGAGAGCCGCCTGATTGGCCAGAATTGCTTCATGTTATACTAGAACTTTGATTATTGGCTCTTACACAAAAACAGATAAATTAATAAATGAACAAAAGAATATGTTTATAGTCTATGAAGATTAATAAATATCCCACAAATTTGAAAGAGTCTTGTGTCAAATATGGGCTTCCCTTGTGGCTCAGCTGGTAAAGAATCCACCTGCAATGCAGGAGACCTGGGTTAGATCCCTGCATTGGGAAGATCCCCTGGAGAAGGGAAAGGCTACCCACTCCAGTATTCTGGCCTGGATAATTCCATGGACTGGATAGTCCATGGGGTTGCAAAGAGCCGGACACAACTGAGTGACTTCCACTTTCACTTTTTACTTGTGTCAATTATAAATATATATAGTCTGGAAAATTATAATCTATCTGGTCATGTTTGTTTAATTTGGGGGATTTATCAAGTAACCATTTTGCTCTCAGACAACTGACAGCAATAAAACTAAATTGATAAAACAAAAAGAAATGGATTTCTGAGTCCTATAAAAATTCCTTACTTAATATTTTCCTTTCATCCTATTTAAACCTCTGTCAACATGCAACACATCTAAATTTGTTACTATTTATACACACACACACACATACTTTTGACTCCCACAAAAATATATTTAAAGCAGAGTCTGAGTCATAATGCACATATGCATTTAAAATGTATATGTTGATGCATGTGTTATGACATATAATATTATACATACATATATGTTGATATTAGTTTTTACTATTCTGTAGCCACCATGAACTTAAATAATGTTTTGATGAATAGAAGTCCTGGTTAACTAAGAGAAACTTAAACTGAACTGTATTAATGGAAAAACATGTAGGCACACTAAACTTCTGATTGCTTGTGCCTTATTTGCCCTTGGGCAAAATCAAAAATAACCCCAAAGGGGTTTTTATTTATCTGGTAAAAGTTATTGACATAAAGAAAACCCCTGTTACCTAAGAATAATTCTGTCACCAACAGAATCCATTAAAAATGGAAATGAAAATTTCATGGTGACTAATGAAGACTATTTAATTTGGATTATACTTTGAAAAATAAAGGAAGCATATCTATTATGTACAAACCAAAGTTTCACCCGCCCTAATTCTAATGATGAACTTTGAATGTAATTTTTCTGATAAGTTGGCAACACACTACTAATTTCTGTATTTCACCTTTGATTTTGCTTTGTGACCTTAGGGAATACAATTTATGCCAAAAAAAAAAAAAATCTGAGTTTTATTACTACTTGTAAAGACCACTAGCGATTCTTAGATCCTCAAATCACTATTTGAAAACACTTCTTTCACCATTCTTGCTGATTTCCTTTTTCAGTATAGCTTGGTTAGATCGTCCTTATATGAAGAGTTTTTATATGATTCAAGTTCATTCTCCAACACGACTTTTATGTAGTCTTTGACAAGCTTTGCTTTACTTTGGAATTACTTTGCCTTTTTATTTCAGCTTTGGTGTTAATGTTTGAATACTCAACTGTTCATGTGAGAATTCCTGACAAAGGACCTGATAAAATGGGATAAGGTACTAGCAATAAGCCACAGAGGGATATTTGCGTGGACATTAAATATTTACAGATATTAAGCTAATTGGTATAGATATGCAAGTTTTGCAACTGAAGAGACTTGTATAATGAACATCACATAAAATGAGCAATCTCATAAATTTAATTAATCCTTCAGGACATTAAAATTACATTCTAAAGTGATGGCAACAACTGTTATAAATTCCACCAACAGTGATCAAGCAAGGTTTATTTGACCTGCTTTTATTGCTTTCATCTGTAATTATAGTTTTAATTAGTTTTTAAAGGACATAGCTCCCATTATTTCCCTAGATTTTCTTTAGCTCTTCTTAAGTTTTGAATTATGATTATGTTAGCAACCAAAATATGTATTTCAGAATGCAAAAGAGCTAGTAATGATTAATTATGTGAGATTTGAACAAATGTGTACAATGTGGACTATTTTCTTCCATTCACAAAATTATCTTTATTTTATGAAACATCTTATATTGCAGCATTAATTACCTGACTATGATATGAAAATTTCAACAAAAAATAGTTGATCAACTTTCAAAAAACTAGTCAGCAATAAAGGGAAATTGTTTTACTTTAATACAAAAATAACAATACTCAGAAACAATTTGAATACTAGATATCTTTTAAAAGTCACTAATGTGATATATAGGCTTGATAACTAATGGTTTTATCTTTCCTAAAACTAGTTCCATCCTAATGTAATTTTTGAAAAAAGATGACTTCTCCCATGTGATTTTTTAATACTTCTCTTAAAAAAAGTTTATTTTAGCATAGTTTGGTTAAAAGTTATGTTAAAAATAATGAGAAATTAAAGTTAATATGTGATACCTAAAATGCAGTTAAATATGATTTAATTGTGAATTTTAGTTTCATGTTAAACAAGAAACAGATGCATACGGAGAGGCTTAGTCATCTGCCCTTTGCCTACCAAAGTGCTGGGCTCATTTAGTTGTCAAATATTGCTTGAAATTTTTGGTTTTATTTTATCTAACTTTGTTAAGAAAATTGGCCTTTGAACAATACAAGTTTGAATTGCGTGAGTCCAATTATGTTCAGTTTTTAAAACAGTAATACAGCATGAAAACACAGTCTATGGTTGGGTGAATTTGCAGATAGAGAGAAACTGTGAATGTGGAGGGCTTACTATAAATTATGGGTGGATTTTCAACTATGTGCCCCAACTGCCATGTTGTTTAAGGATCAACTTTTTATCTTTGATCCATATCTGTACTCCATTAATAATAACAGCAATTAGCAGGAGATGAAATTAGATATCAGTTTTGTTGCTGCAGGGCAAGATAGATGCCAAGTCAAAACTAATGGTCTTTGCATTTCTTTATCATTTGTTCTTAAAATGTTTAAATAGAAGTGAGTCTTCCAGTTATTTGCCTCAAATTTAGTTTCTCTCTGTAGCTAGCTCCTGTTTAAAATGCTATAGAATAGAAATAAGATTGCTTATGAAGAAAGACAATATAGAGATATTCTATGCCAACTTTAGTCATGGCAACAATAAAAATCTGACCTCGAATACAATCTGATCTTGGTTGTATTAGTTTCTTTAAAATTACGTTTTCAACTTTCCTGTGTTTGGATGTAAGGCAACCCCAGGTGGCAGTTTCTCATATGCCTTTTCCCTTCTGTAATTGCCAAAGTAAATTCTGCATTTTTGTGTTTAAAAATATAGGTTATTAGACTTTTTCCATGGTGAAAGTGTGATGGATATAAATGTAATTTGAGGTAAAATATGTTATTTAAGATAAATGAAAAACACATGTAAATATTATCAGGTATTCAATTTAAAATATACTCATTAAATTTTTATTGATAGTGGAACATAGGCAATTTAATTAATTTTTATTGAAGTATAGTTGATTTAAAATGTTATGTTAGTTTCTGGCATTAAGCAAACTTATGATAACCAAAAGGAAAAGGGATAAAGAGATAAATTAGTAGTTTGAGATTAGCAGATATAAAATACTACATACAAAATAGATAAACAAGACAGTCCTACTGAATAGCACAGGGAACTATACGCAATATCCTGTAATAAACCACAATAAAAACCCCTAAGTTTGCTTTTTATGTCTGTGAGTCTGTTTTCTGGTTCATAAATAATTTCATTTGTGTCATATTTTAGATTTCACATATAGGTGACGTCATATGGTGTTTGTCTTTCTTTTTCTCATTTCACTCCGTATGACAGTCTCTGGTTGAATCCATGTTGCTGCAGATGCATATATACCGCATCTTCTTTATCCATTCCTGTGTCAATGGACATATCCTGGCTATTGGAAATAGCACTGCTGTGAACATTAGGTGCATGTTTCTATTCAAGTCATAGTTTCTTCAGATATATGCACAGAAGTTTCCAAGGAGCCTCCATACTGTTTTCCATAGTGGCTGCACCAATTTACATTCCAATCAACCATGTAGGAAGAATCTCTTTGCTCCACACCCTCTCCAGCATTTATTATTAGCAGACTTTTTATTGATGGCCATTCTGACTGTTATGAGGTGGTGCCTAATTATACTGGGTTGTCCAAAAACTTTGTTTGGGTTTTTCCATAACATCTTAAAGAAAAATCCAAAAGAACTTTTTCGCCAACCCAGTAGTTTTGCGTTGCATTTAATACTTATTGAACATTTTTTCATATGCTTATTGGCTCTGATGCTGGGAGGGGTTGGGGGCAGGATGAGAAGGGGACGACAGAGGATGAGATGGCTGGATGGCATCACCAACTCTATGGACATGAGTTTGGGTAAACTCCGGGAGTTGGTGATGGACAGGGAGGCCTGGCGTGCTGCAATTCATGGGGTCGCAAAGAGTCAGACACGACTGAGCGACTGAACTGAACTGAACTGATTGGCCATTTGTATGTCTTATTTAGAGAAATGTCTATTTAGATTTCCTGTCCATTTTTTGATTGGATTGTTTTATTTTGTTGTTCTTGAGTTATATGAGCTGTTGGTATAGTTTAGAAATCAACCCCTTGTGGGTTGTGTTGGTTGCAAACATTTCCTCCCAGTCTGTAGGCTGTTTTTTGTTTTTTCATTTTGTTAACAGTTTCCTTTGCTGTGTGCTAATAAATTTGATTAGGTCCCATTTGTTTTTGCTTTTATTTCTAATGCCTTGGGAGACTGACCTAAGAAAACATTGCTGTAATTTAACATTAGAATGTTTTGCCTAGAACATCGGTAATTTAATGTTGCACTTAAGGGTTGCTTTTGCCATCTTACTACAATATGCAGGACAATTTGTGTGAGTTTAAAAGGGCCAACAAAGCCTGACAAATGCCTTGAACACCTATTAATTTTGATAAAATTCTGTGTGGTAATTAATAATCTAGGAACCTATCAGAGCTCTCTAGCTGGATACCACCAGTAACCAAAAATTTACCCACACCTGCACAGCCCTATCCAGATATATTTTCTGCCTAACATCAGCTTCATGTAAATCTGTAAACTCTCCTGTATTTGTATTTGGGTCCCTAGTCTTTTAACCGAATGTTTAGATGGGGGATTGAGAAGGAAAGGTAGGATAGATCTGAAAATAGAATGTCCCTGCCTTGGGAGGGCTAACATTTTTTGATCAAAATCTGAGAAAGTTGAGTTATTTCCAGATTTGTTACACTATAGCCCCGACAAGTGTTGCTAGTTTCCTTGCCCCCATTCTCTTGGAGAAGATTAAAGTTATCAAGTGCTAACTCCTATATATAGCTTAACCTCATCTTGAAACATCAAAAGAGTTTATATATATCTATATCTATATCTATCTATCTTACTATTTCAAAGGAAGTTCATATACCTCTGTATATTCTAGGTCTGATTCCTTCTCTCTCCATATTACCCTCATCATTAGCCCTTCTGTCTCTAGTAATCAATTATTCTCTTCCCATAGACTCCTCCCCTCTGCTTTCCCTTATTAAAAAAAAGCAAAGGTAAACTATCATTCACTCTCATCAGGCCATTTATTCATTTATTTAAAAATAAGTGCCTATTTAATTGCTATCTCTGTGATTGGCACATCTGTTAGCACCACCCTAGTCTTCTCTTTCCTTTCTTGGCTCAATGCTTGCGGTAACTGATCAAAATTGTTTCATCTGAATTCCTTACAGCATCATAAAATTTAACTGTGTATTCTATCACATTAATGATGCTTACCTTTTGTAATTTCTATCTATCCTGTAAACAGATTTCTCTTCTGAAAAAAAAAATCTGTAGAATTTGGCATTATGGAATACCCTTAGCTGTTTTTGAATGCTTTTTTTTTTCTTTGTATTTTCATTATTTCTCTATTTTGCTTCCCCCAAAGTAATGTCTTTTTTTCTGTTGTTTCTTCTGATTGAATCTAAATATGAACATTTCTCAAGACTCTAGCTTTGACTCTTGCTTGTCTTGCGTGCGTGCTAAGTTACTTCCATCATGTCTTGACTCTTTCCCCATAGATGCAGACTTCCAGGCTCCTTTGTCCATGGGGTTCTCCAGGCAAGAATACTGGAGTGGATTGCCATGCCCTCCTCCAGGGGATCTTCCCAACCGAGGGATTGAACCTGCATCTCTTGTGTCTCCTGCATTGGTAGGTGGGTTCTTTACCAATAGAGCCACTTGCTTGTCTTGATACACTGTTGTTTTGTTGTTGCTTTACCCACTGTTTCTATGAGATTGAAGTGTATCTAGTCAGATGTGACCTCCAACCTTTGTACCAGTTCCACGTTTCTGTTTGTCTTTCTCAATCACTTATTTGCCTGTTGTGCCGTTAACTGTATAATCTGAATATCCCTATGTCTTAGCCAATTCTGGATGCAAGTGAATTCACACTAATGGTTATAACTCAGATTTCAGTGCTGTGACTCCTATATACATAGCCAGGACACCAATACTCTCCCAGAATCCTTCTGGTTTCTGGGGTTCCCTGGATACCATACATGTTCTCAAAGACTGTTCTGTCCTGTTCTCCTCTTCTGATTCCTTCATAGATGTTCATTTGTCCACAGAGAACTGAAGGAAGCTGCTGCTGTTAACACATGTCCTTAGTCAGCCAACCTTCCTGGCCAGATACTGTCTGCCCAGCCACTTCTTCCACACCCTGTTTTAGTTTTTTTTCATAGATCTTGTTGATACAAAAATGATATTTTTTTCTTTGGGTATTTTTTATTGTTGGACTTTTATTAAATAAGACTTTGTCTTTTTACTATGCTACATCTAGAGCCTATAACAGTGCCTGACACTTGAGAGGCTTAATACATACTTCTTCAATGAAGAAATGAACAAATTGATAAGCCTAGAATGCCAAGGTGGTGCCATCTTCCCTACCATTCTCATCTTATGTGTATACTCTGAGTTAGATATGGAGTTGAGAAAAATGCCACTTTCAGCACTGTATATCACATTTACTACTTGGACATCAAATATATGCTTTTGTGTCCCATGGTCCCTGAAGTCCCTTATGACAGCCAACTTTGAAAGTGGGCCTTTCTAAGGATAGCTGTCTTGGGTCTACTATTTAATCATTAAAAAAAGAAATCCAAGGAAGAAAGACCTCAATAGAATTATTTAATTCTGTGTGTTATGTTGAAGACTGTGTCTGAATCAAAAATGGCTAAAGTCCTTATTCTTGAATATACTTGAATGCAGGATGTCTAGTCTTTTAGCAGGTTTTCCTCCTCCAGTATTACAGAGTGTACCAGGAGTTCTTGATGCCCTGCAGTTTGTCGAGGTCCAGCCTCAGCAGAGTCCAGGGATATCCTCAGGGTAGACGACGTCGGCGAATAAAGAAAGATAGAGAAAGAGAGGAGGAAAGAATGACACGGGGTGACCAAGCTTCAGTGAGCGAGGCCCACTTACTTTATTTTCTTTGGGGCTTTTATACCCTGAGTTGTACATACAGCAAGGTGAAAAATGCAGAGTCAACTCAACATTCCATCAGTATTAACTTTTATCAATATCAGGTTCCTTCTTGCAAGAGTTTTATTTTTTGTACATTATCTTCTGTCCCGGAGGCCTGTTGATATTTTATGACCTCTTTTTGATAAAGGTTGGTCAGCCAGAACAATAATTTTCCCTTAAAGTGTTTCTTCTTAAATTTCTAGCCTGTGTCACCCTTAAAGTACAGAGTTACATTTTTATGGAGCAAAGATTCAGCGGGTTACAGCAAAGAAAGAACTTATTGACTCAAAGTCTAATGTTGTTAATGCTAAAGCTACTGCTTGTTATTTCTATATCTTGACTATATGCACTCCCAGGAACACAGCGGATAAGGGATGTGAGAACTTGGCAGCAAGCATTGGCTCAACAATGTTGCAAGAGTCTGGATAAACCTGCCAAGTAAGCTAGAATGCTAACAGGGGGGTTGAAACACTACTTTCATGTCCAGGAGGTTTATCAACTAGAGCCGTAAGTTAACTCTTTCCAGAGAAAGGTGGTCGGGGATAGCCCCCTGTTAGTGTCAGAAGAGTTGGTGAAAGACATAAAATAGTAAGACAGACAGATTTTGGTTTGGGGGTAGATGCTCGAGAAGGTGGGCCCCTCGAGGCCTGATCTCGCCTTTGCCTGTCAGGCCTCTTCCTCATGACCTTTGCCATGGGCGGGATTCTCCACGCTGGCTCCCGGCAGCAGTTAGTTCTGGGAGTTACTGCCCACGTCAGTCTGATGTCACATTGTGGACTAATGCCCAGTGGTCACTTTGCCCTCCATTGCTGGTTGCCTGCTGCCATCGCAGGGTGGAATGTCTCTTAACTTGCTGCTTTTCTCTCCCAAAGCAATATCTTTCCCTCAGGGATTGGCACACAGTTTCTCTCATTTACTCAGGCTACGAGGAAGATGGAGGTTAAGATTGTAACTTGGAAGCAGAGTATAGAAAGTTTGGGAATAATGGAGAAGGAGTCTGGCATAAGTAAACCATGATAGCTCCTGAATGTGATGGCATGCAGACACCACCAGACACAACACAGTCTCAGAAGCCTTTCCAGAATATTCTTCGGCTCAGACACTAGCCTGATGTCACTTAACAAAATGAAGTTTATGATGAGATATTGACTGTTGTTCCCTGTGTTATACAGTAAATCCCTGCTGCTTATCTATTTTATATATGGTAGTGCATAGCTCTTAATCCCATACTCCTAATTTATTCCATCCCCCTCCCTTTCCCTTTGATAACTATGAGTTTGTGTTTTTATGTCTCTGAGTATTTTTCTGTCTTGTAAATAGATTGATTCATTTGTATTATTTTTTAGATCCCACTTATAAGTGATATCATATTATATTTGTCTTTCTTTAAGAGTAAATAATCTGCAAATAATATATATATGCATAGATGTAGCACTTTGCTTTACACCTGAAACTAATACAATATTGTAAATCAATTATATTTCAATTTTTAAAAAGTAAGTTTACCCAGAAGGAGTATTTTAACCGTTTCTATTCAAAACTGCTCCCAGGATACTGAGAAGAGTAATCAGTTTATTTGGCACTTCAAATGCAAGGCTTACATCTTCATTTTCATTTTTGTCAGTGAATGATTAGTGGTCAGAATATCCACTCTCCTTAGTTAAAGTCTCACCCCCATCTACAGGTATGTGGTCTGCTCTTATCCTGCTGGTACAGTAATCTTATATAAGAACATTACTGAAGTCTGAATTAATCGGCCTTAAGTACAGCCATGTGAAGTAGCACCAGTGCAGAACAACACAGTCTGGAACAGAGATCAGGCTAGCAGACCTTTTCTGTGGTCTTTTGTGTCTCTGCTCCTGATCCCCTTTAAGTAACTTCTTGTTCAAGGACATATATGTATAGCTCCCTGAAAATAAGCGGTAATGTATAGATCCAGGGAGGAAAAACAATGCAGTAATAGTTTAAGGATACATGGTCCAGATTGTTGTAGGTCTGCTTACATTCCAACCAGCTCTTTCATTAAAAATGAAAGTGATTTCATTTTTCCCAAATAAAGGACAATTCAGGTCTTCACCTCTTGCAAAGAGAAAAGTGATGCTGAAAGTTCTAGAATTGCATGATTTCCTTGTTTTTAACCTCTGTCCTTGATCCTTCCCTACTGAAAAGAGAAAACTGATGTCTCTCTACTAGATGTAATTATGACTTAAGATAGGATTTAAAGTTAAGTACTATTTTGATATAGCTATTTTATACTTTATATTCTTGATTTGAATATCATGAATGAGGAATATGCTCCCAAGGTATTCTAGGGGACACTAACAATGTATTGTTTCAAGTTTCAATTAATCTAGGAAAATTATGCCAACTTGGCAATGTCTAAAATAATACTACTATAAAACCTTAAAATGTATATAATCCAGAGACGTCTAGTTAATTTTAGCAAAGTTCTGTTACAAAATCTGAATTTTTAGGTTAGCTTCAGAGTCTGAATAATTTAGAGGTTGTTATTAAGGAGAAGTGGGTTTCCCACGTGATGCTAGTGGTAAAGAATCTGCTTCCCAATGCAGGAGATGCAAGAGACTCAGGGGTTTGATCCCTCAGTTGGAAAGATTCCCTGGAATAGGAAATGGCAACCCACTCCAGTATTCTTGCCTGGAAAATCCCATGGACAGAGGAACCTGGCGGGCTACAGTCTAGGGGGCCACAAAGAGTGAGATGCGACTGAGCATATTAAGGAGAAGTAAGCATTTGCAGAGTAATACCAATCAGCAGGTAAGAAATTACTGTCAGAGAACATAATTTTGAGCAGGATTCATAAGTAAGGAAGACATCTTGCTGACTTTTTACATTCCATTGATTTAACGTTGGGGCGTAAAATAGGAATATTTCAGATCTAAAATTCTGATACTCAAGTCTCACTTCCATCTTTGGCCTGAAAGAAACTTTGCCAGTGTATGGGATGATTGCTTGCAATTTTTTTTTGGAAGAACTCTATCAAATTCAAAGAGATGAAATAGAAAATGTCCTAAAAATGATGACTTTGCTGAGAAGGGAGGCAGTGTTAGAGTTAACTCATTTTGGAATTTGTGCCAATGAGGCTGAGTTGCTTGCTAACCTGGAAGTCTTTCATATAAAAGCTTTGTCAGTGTTAAACTGCCAGGTTTAAGTTTAATGCATTGGGATTTTGTAATGCTCACTTTAGTTAAGATGCTAAAGACAATTTGGCACTCAGTGTTCACGTAAACATTTAGTTAACTTGATTGGGAGTCTCTGATATTTTTAAAGGAACAGAGGTGAAGATGACCATTGTTACATCACTTTTTAAAAGAATGACTATAGATTATGTTATCAGATTCAAAGAAATTTAAAAAGCCCTCCAGCTATTTTTTTTTCCCCCGAACTCTTATTTATGAGCCACAACTGTTAGATAAACAGTAAGTAATTTACCTAAAGAAACTTAACTAAATAAAAAGTTACAGGAGAATGGTTTTAGAATGCCAGACTATGGATTTCTCTCAAAAACAGCATTTAGCCATTGGCTTGAGGTTTAACTGCAAAAACCAGAAATGTAGGTCAGGCAGAAAAGCTGGGGTCCTGTGACATGAATTCGTGGAAATTAAGCATGTTGTCATTAAAGTTTCCTGGAAATTGAAAGAGCATATGGTTCCCATAGTTTTTTTTTTTTTTTTTTTTTAAATATTGGCCAATTGACTCTCAGAGAGGAATTGTTTCAGTTTGGCTCAAACAGAAGTAATTTAAATAAGACTTTCAGAAAAGCAACAGCATGTTAGCCACAGCTCTACAGTTTGCTGTTTAATTTCCCCCTCAAACTCATGAGAAGTAATGAATGGAAATACTTATGAAAGGAAACTGGTATTGAACATTTTGTTCTACTTTAAGTAAAGGAACAATTTACTTACTGTTTGTGATTACAAGGTAACTTGATTTAGACACAATAGCATATTAGAAGTTTTTGATTATTGTACTTCTTACATTACTTATTTCTTGATTAAAAATGGATTCCATTCCCATTTGTGGTACAAATGAGAACAAAAGAGAAAGAAATAAGAAAATTCAAACCATTCAATCTTTTTTTCCAAAGAAATAAACATTTAAATATATTTTCTTAAAATGTTTTGTTCAATGAATGTATTTGAAGGAATGAAGATTTTGCATTCTAGTGCCAGTCATTGTCTGGTGAACAGCCAGGCAATAGACAAACATAATTAACCCCTAATTTAAGTATAACTTATAATCTACCCCTGGGTCACTGTTTCTTACTCCTTAAAGATTTTAACTTCTTGTTTACTTTCCTTTTCTCCAGTATCACTCCTGTCGTGGTGATTGAATATTCATGTTTTGTCTGTTCAAACTTCCTCTCTTCCATTGATCTTGTCCTGCACTCCATCAATCACTCTGTCCTCTGGTTACTCTCTAGATCTTGTCCATTTTAAGCACCACACCTCTGATCACCACTTTCTATCTTTTCCTATGGCCCATGGGATTTTCCAGGCAAGAATATTGGATGGGCTGCCATTTCCTTCTCCACTATTTTTTCCACTCACATCCAATCCAAATAATGCTTTAACCCTATCAGAATCTTTAAACCAATGAGCTTACTACTTTTTCACTGTTCCTTTTGTCTTTTCATGTTCTCCTTTTCCCCCTGGGCTTCCCTTATGGCTCGGCTGGTAAAGAATCTGCTTGCAATGTGGGAGACCTGCGTTCAATCCCTGGGTTGGAAAGATCTCCTGGAGAAGGAAAATGCTACCCACTCCAGTATGTAGTCCCTGGGGAATGAAATTCCGTGTAGTCCCTAGGGTGGCAGAGAGTCAGAC
The DNA here is from genome assembly GCF_014754425.2 of Oryx dammah. NCBI lineage: Eukaryota > Metazoa > Chordata > Mammalia > Artiodactyla > Bovidae > Oryx > Oryx dammah. The sequence continues at coordinate 77,649,547 of NW_024070189.1, read as the reverse complement.
TGAGTGACTTTCATTTTCACTTTTCCCTCTAAATTGTAAGCTCTTAAATTTCATGGTCTTTCATTTTAATCACTTCTTTGCATATCCCCTTATCTTCTTTGTCCTTCCATTATATTCACTCAGAAGTTCTAGGTAAATCAATCTCTGACATTCCATAGAAATGTGGTAAGAGAAAAATACATAATTAGACAGGTGGATCTTACTTTCACCCCATGTTGGCCTTTAGTATGATCAAGACAGCCATAATGTTTTGCTCAGATTGACCTAACCTTAGAAAATTTTCTTCCTGATAGTAAGTCCCTGACCTTTCTTATTTTAGAAAACTTTCAATTATAGAATCTTTCTCTGATACTATGAGATGTAAATCTCTTAGCCTCTTGCCAGTTTTGAAACCCAGGAATGTCTTTCTCAATGATTTGGGCACCATCCTTTTGAAATGTAATCATAAAGAAATATAAGGCCCTTGTCTTCCATTCTCTGTAGGAGGATAGGAGCGTAACATTGATAAGCACCCATTAGAAAACTCAGATGGTCTAATCACATGGACCAACTCCTCCCCCACACAGCACCTTTCCTCCATCTTTACATTTATCTGTCTATTTGAGAGAAGAAATTGAAGCAATTAGAAATGAACTTTTACCAGTTTCCATCATCACCAGTGGAGGCTTAACCTTTTCTCCTGGTCACATAAAGACATTCTTATGCTAACTTCCTCTACTGTGTCACATTTTTAATCATCAACTCAAGGACGTTGTTTCAGGAATTCCCCTTCCTCTGTCTTGCACTGTCATTTTTTTTCCACTTCTGGAATGACTTTTCCATCAGTAAATAAAAATGCTCTATGTCTCATTTAAAAAACAAAGCCAAAACATATTGAAACTATATCACTTCTTTCTCATTCTAGCTACAACCCAATTTATCTGTCTGCATAGTAAGAGAAAAAAAAATATTTGTAAATTTTTAAAAGGGTGCTCCAATATCTGGTTTTCTATTCTTTTGACACTGCCTATTCTTATTTGAACTCATTGCTTTGAATAAAACCTTTGGAGGCATCCTTTATTCTTCTAAGTTTGTCATATCCCACATTCTGTCACTAAAAATCTTTTGCTTGATTCTCAAAATATATCTGATATCTCATTATGTCTTCCAACTTCTGCTGCTAAAGTGTTGTTCCAAGCTACTATTCCATCTTCTCCTACCTATCTTATTGCAGTAGCATCCAACTGGCCTTGTTGCTCTCTCCTTTGGGTCTATTTCTAACAGAGCTGCAGCAGTAATGTAGTTTAAAAGTAGGTTAGATAATATCACATAAGATCATGTCAGTTAAATACAGCAATGGCTTCCCACATCATGAGACTAAAAACTAATATCCCCGCTAATCACCTAGAAGGCTCCACACAATGTATTTCCTCTCTGCTCCACAATGCTCTTTGACATTTCCCTCTCTGTTGCTTGCTTCTCACTACCTATACCAGCCTCATTACTATTCCTCACTCATGTAAGCAGAGTAAATACTCAAGGCCTTTGTGCTTGTCCTTGCCTCTGTCTTTGTCCTGTGAGTGTGCCAGGCTGTGCGTTAGGTTGTTAGGTTAGGCCTTCTGAGATTTGGAAACTCCCCACAGACCCACGTGTGAGAGGGGTTTCTACTGTGTGGAAACTTTTTTCTCCTTCATGACTCCCTCCCCAGGACAGGTCTGTGTCCCCAAATCTTTTGACTCTCTTTTTGTCTTTTACAAGCTAGCTGGCTACCCACCAGGCCCCACCTGTCTTTTATAACCTGCCAGCCCCTCCCCGCCCAGAGGAAGACAGCCAGAGCCAGAAGGCAAGGGACTGCTACAATCTCAGCCCCAGAGATGGCATCTTCCACCAAACTGTGAGCAGGATCCCAGCTGCTAACCATGTCTTCCTGAGATCCTGGATGGTTGATATCCGCCAGGAGGGTCGCAGCCTGAGATCAGCTCTCTGGAGGAGACATACGGCACACCTGCGATGATGTTCTCATGGCGCACCCAGGAAACTGAAAGGCCAGGACTGGGGAGGTGACTAAGATGCACAGTCCACCTGGGACAGTGTGCTTGCCAAGCAACTGCTTGCCCAAATGCTCAGACCTGGGAAGGACACAAAACACATGCTCAACCCACAGAGACTGAGCCAGAACCATGTCTGAGTGTCTCCTGTGTGGGTACTGGTCAGCAGTGGTCTGCCGCAGGGCATCTGGGTGCAGCAGACTTGGGTATGGCATAAGCCCTCTTGGAGGAGGTTGCCATCAGCCCACCATAGAACCACCAGAATTTATACAAGACTGAGGAAACAGGCTCTTGGAGGGCACACACATACACACAAAAAAAACCCTGTGTGCACCATGATGCAGGAGAAAGGAGCAGTGACCCCACAAGAAACTGACTCAGACTTGCCCATGAGTGTCCAGAAGTCTCCAGCGGAGGCTTGGATCAGCAGTGGCTTGCTGCAGGGTTGGAGGCACTGAGTATAGCAGTGCATGCATGGGACCTTTTGAGGAGGTCACCATTATATTCATTATTTCCACCATAGTTTGGCCTCAGGTCAAGCAACAGGGAGGGAACACAGCCCATCAACAGAAAACTGGATTAAAGATTTACTGAACATGGCCCTGCCCATCAGAACAAGACCCAGTTTCCCCCTCAGTCAGTCTCTCCCATCAGGAAGCTTCCATAAACCTCTTATCCCTAACTATCAGAGGGCAGACAGAATGAAAACCACAATCACAGAAAAATAACTAAACTGATCACATGGACAACAGCCTTGTCTAGCTTAATGAAAATATGAGCCATGCCTTGTAGGGCCACCCAAGATGGATGGGTCATGGTGGAGAATTCTGACAAAACCTGGTCCACTGGAGAAGGGAATGGCAAATCACTTCAGTATTCTTGCCTTGAGAACCCCATGAACAGTATTAAAAGGCAAAAAGATAGGACATTGAAAGATGAACTGCCCAGGTCGGTAGGTGCCCAATATGCTACAAGAGATCAGTGGAGAAATAACTCCAGAAAGAATGAAGAAACAGAGCCAAAGCAAAAATAACACCCAGTCATGGATGTGACTGGTGATGGAAGTAAAGTCCGATGATGTAAAGACAAATATTTGATAGGAACCTAGAATGTTAGGTCCATGAATCAAGGCAAATTAGAAGTCATCAAACAAGAGATGGCAAGAGTGAACATTGACGTTTTAGGAATCAGTGAACTAAAATGGACCGGAATGGGTGAATTTAGCTCAGATAACCATTATATCTACTACTGTGGGCAAGAATCCCTTAGAAGAAATGGAGTAGCCATCATAGTCAACAAAAGAGTCCAAAACGCAGTACTTGGGTGCAGTCTCAAAAATGACAGAATGATCTCTGTTCGACTCCAAGGCAAACCATTCAATATCATGGTAATCCAAGTCTATGCCCTGACCAGTAATGCTGAACAAGCTGAAGTTGAACTGTTCCAAGAAGACCTACAAGACTTCCTTGGACTATCTCCCTAAAAAGATGTCCTCTTCATTATAGGGAAATGGAATGCAAAAGTAGGAAGTCAAGAAATACCTGGAGTAGCAGGCAAATTTGGCCGTTGAGTACAAAACGAAGCAGGTCAAAGGCTAGTAGAGTTTTGCCAAAGGAACTCACTGGTCATAACAAACACCCTTTTCCAACAACACAAGAGAAGACTCTATGTAGGGACGTCACCAGATGGTCAATACCGAAAAAAGACTGATTATATTCTTTGCAGCCAAAGATGGAGAAGCTGTATATAGTCAGCAAAAACAAGACTGGGAGCTGACTGTGGCTCAAATAATGAACTCCTTGTTACCAAATTCAGACTTGAATAGAAGAAAATAGGGAAAACCGCTAGACCATTCAGGTGTGACCTAAATCTACTCCGTTACAATTACACGGTAGAAGTAACAAATAGATTCACGGGATTAGATCTGATGGACAGAGTGCCTGAAGAACTATGGACAGAGGTTTGTGACATTGTACAGGAGGCAGATATCAAGACCATGCCCAAGAGAAATGCAAAAAGGCAAAATGGCTGTCTGAGGAGGCCTTACAAATAGCTGAGAAAAGAAGAGAAGTTAAAGGCAAAGGGGAAAAGGAAAGATATATCTATTTGAATGCAGAGTTCCAAAGAATAGCAAGGAGAGATAAGAAAGCCTTCCTCAGTGATCAGTGCAAAGAAATAGAGGAAAATAATAGAATGGGAAAGAGTAGAGATCTCTTCAAGAAAATACCACATACCAAGGGAACATTTCATGCAAAGCTGAGCACAATAAAGGACAGAAATTGTGTGAACTTAAGAGAAGGAGAAAATATTAAGAAGTGGCAAGAATACACAGAACTATACAAAAAAGATCTTCATGACCCAGATAACCACAATGTTGTGAACACTCATCTAGAGCAAGATATCCTGGAATGAGAAGTCAAGTGGGCCTTAGGAAACATCACTATGAACAAAGCTAGTGGAAATGATGGAATTCCAGTTGAACTATTTCAAATCCTAAAAGATGATGCTGTGGAAGTGCTACACTCAATATGCCAACAAATTTGGAAAACTCAGCATTGGCCACAAGACTGGAAAAGATCAGTTTTCATTCCAATCCCAAAGAAAGGCAATGCCAAAGAATGTTCAAACTACTGCACCATTGCACTCATCTTCCACACTAGCAAAGTAATGCTCAAAGTTCTCCAAGCCAAGCTTCAATAATATGTGAACCGTGAACTTCCAGATGTTCAAGCTGGATTTAGAAAAGGCAGAGGAACCAGAGATCAAATTGCCAGTATCTGCTGGATCATTGAAAAAGCAAGAGAGTTCCAGAAAAGCATCTACTTTTGCTTTATTGACTACACCAAAGGCTTTAACTGTGTGGATCACAACAAACTGGAAAATTCTTAAGGAGATGGGAATACCAGAGCACCTTACTGGACTCCTGAGAATTCTGCATGCAGGTCAAGAAGCAACAGTTAGAACTGGACATGGAACAACAGACTGGTTCCAAATAGGAAAAGGAGTACGTCAAGGCTGTATATTGTCAGTTCAGTTCAGTCACTCAGTCGTGTCTGACTCTTTGTGACCCCATGAATCACAGCACGCCAGGCCTCCCTGTCCATCACCAACTCCCGGAGTTCACTCAGACTCACGTCCATCGAGTCTGTGATGCCATCCAGCCATCTCATCCTCTGTTGTCCCCTTCTCCTCCTGCCCCCAATCCCTCCCAGCATCAGAGTCTTTTCCAATGAGTCAACTCTTCGCATGAGGTGGCCAAAGTACTGGAGCTTCAGCTTTAGCATCATTCCTTCCAAAGAAATCCCAGGGCTGATCTCCTTCAGAATGGACTGGTTGGATCTCCTTGCAGTCCAAGGGACTCTCAAGAGTCTTCTACAACACCACAGTTCAAAAGCATCAATTCTTCGGCGCTCTGCCTGCTTCACAGTCCAACTCTCACATCCATACATGACCATAGGAAAAACCATAGCCTTGACTAGACGGACCTTAGTCAGCAAAGTAATGTCTCTGCTTTTGAATATGCTATCTAGGTTGGTCATAACTTTTCTCCCAAGGAGTAAGCATCTTTAATTTCATGGCTGCAGTCACCATCTGCAGTGATTTTGCAGCCAATAAATAAATAAATAAAGTCTGACACTGTTTCCCCATCTATTTCCCATGAGGTGATGGGATGTATATTTTCACCCTGCTTATTTAATTTATATGCAGAGTACATTGTGCGAAATGCATGGCTGGATGAAACACAAGCTGAAATCAAGATTGCTGGGAGCAATATCAATAAACTCAGATATGCAGATGACACCACCCTTATGGTAGAAAGTGAAGATGAACTAAAGAGCCCCTTGATCAAAGTGAAAGAAGAGAGTGAAAAAGTTGGCTTAAAGTTCAACATTCAAAAAACTAAGATCATGGCATCTTGTGCCATCGCTTCATGACAAATAGATGGGGAAACAATGGAAACAGTGAGACTTTCTTAGGCTTTCTTACTGTAGATGGTGACTGCAACCAAAAAAATAAAAGATGCTTGCTCCTTTGAAGAAAAGCTAAGACCAGCCTAGACAGCATATTAAAAAGCAGAGACATTACTTTACCAAAAAAGGTCCATCTAGTTAAAGGTATGGTTTTTCCAGTAGTCATGTATGGATGTGAGAGTTGGACCATAAAGAAAGCTAAGCACCAAACAATTTATGCTTTTGAACTGTGGTGTTGGAGAATACTATTGAGAGTCCCTTGTACTGCAAGGAGATCCAACTAGTCAATCTTAACGGAAATCAGTCCTGAAATATTCATTGGAAGGACTGATGCTGAAGCTGAAACTGCAATACTTTGGCCACTTGATGCAAAGAACTGACTCATTGGAAAAGACTCTGATGCTGGGAACGATTTAAGGTGGAAGTAGTAGGGGACGACAGATGATGAGATGGTTGGATGGCATCACTAATGCAACGTTCATGAGTTTGAGTAGGCTCTGGGAGCTGGTGATGGACAGGGGAGCCTAGTGTGTTGCAGTCCATGGGGTTGCAGAGTCGGACAGGACTGAGCGACTGAACTGAGCTGAACTTGTCTCTGTCTAAAACATTCTTTTCTCTGACATTGACTTAAAAATTTCCCTCACTTTCTTCAGATCTTCATTCAGGTGGCACTATCTGAGTGAAGTCATACTTAGCCACGTCATCACAAGTTTACATTTGCTGAACATCTTGTTCATCCTCTTGCTTTATTTTTCTTCAGAGCATTCATCACCTTCTTAGATATATGTTTGTTATATTTTGTTGCTGTCTTTTGTTGTTGTCTTTTTATCTACGAAAAAGCAAGCTCTCTGAGGATTGAAATTTTTGTCACTCTCTCTCTGGTTGTGATACCAGTACCTAGAACAAGGACTGTCTCAATAGATGCTCATTTATGTATTTGTTGAATGAATGATAGAAAGATACCACAAAGGCTACAACAGAATACAATCTAACTTAGTCCTTAATCAAAGTTTAACTCTCTTAGAAAAGCTTCTGATACAGTATGAAAAGAAAGGAAATAAGTGAGAAATCCAAAGCACTCTATGAAGGAAGAGTTGAAAGTGAGGCATTCTTAGAATTCATAACAGAGAATCTGCCAATGAAGATATTTGACTCAGAACTAGGCAATAGTAACAGGACTAAAAATCTATGATGTGTGAATCACAATGATTTACTGTAATACATCCCTTTGTATTTATTTCCAGGAAAATGTCTCCAAAGTAAAGCTCTTCATGTGGGTGGGTAAGAATTCAAATCTTAAGTGGAAAACGATTATTTTAATATTTTCTCTATTTCATTGCTTACAGTGTATCGTATGTCGGAGTAACTGAGAGTGCTTTACACAAAACAGTTTATCATGACATAGAACTTAGAATTTAAATAAGATCTTAGGGGACTGTGTGGACCACTTTAAGAAAGAAACGGGAAGGTTATACTCTGTACATAGTTTAAATCAGTGCAGAAAATCTGCTTAATTGATGAATTAGTGAGAAATAGAACCTTGAAACAAGAGCAATGCAAAAGATTAGGATATGTTAGAAAAAATGCATGGCTTAGAAGAGGAAATTTTAAGAAGTTTTCATAGGATAAAAAGTGAATTTTCCAACCAGAAAAATCAAGAAAAGTTTAGCTTGATAAAGTTCTGTATTTTAATTGCATATATTGTGATGATTAATATATTATGTGACATTTAAAGAACCTTCAGTATCTGCATGGGACTCTCTAGCAATTTAAGGTCATTTTTTAAATTGAATTACAGTTTATTTATAATACTGTGTTAATTTCTGCTAGACAGAAAAGTGATTCAGTATCTACATTACATACATTCATTTTTAAAAATATTCTTTTTCATCATGGTTTATCATGCGGTACTGAATATAGTTCTTTGTACTATAAAACAGGACCTGTTGTCTATTCATCGTATATATATAGAAGCTTAAATCTGCTTACCCCAACCTCCCACTGCGTTGCTCCTCCCACACTATCCCCCTTGGCAACCACCAGCCTGTTCTCTATGTCCATGATACTGCTTCTGTTACATAGATAGGCTCATCTCTGTCATATTTTAGTCACATATAAGTGACTAAAATATATGTGACCAAAATCATATATAATTGATTTTGTTGTTTTTAAGTTGCTAAGTCGTGTCTGACTCTGCGACCCCACGAACTGCAGCATACTAGGCCTCTGTGTCCCTCACTACTTCCTGGATTTGCCCAAGTTCATGTCCATTGAGTCAGTGATGCTATCCAATCTACTCATCTTCTGCCACCCTCTTCTCCTTTTGCATTCAGTCTTTCCCAGCATCAGGGTCTTTTCCAGTGAGTCAGCTCTTCATGTCAGGTGGCCAAATTATTGGAGCTTCAGCTTCAGCTTCTGTCCTTCCAGTGAATATTCAGGGTTGATTTCCTTTAGAACTGACTGATTTGATCTCCTTGCTGTCCAAGGGACCCTCAAATGTCTTCTCCAGCACCACAGTTTGAAAGCATCAATTCTTCTGTGTTCATCCTTCTTTATGGTTCCACTCTCACATCCATACATGACTACTGGAAAGACTATAGTTTTATCTATACAGACCTTTGCCAGCAAAGTGATGTCTTTCCTTTTTAATATGCTCTCTAGGTTGCTAATAGCTTTCATTCCAAGAAGTAAGTGTCTTCTTGTTTCATGGCTACAGTGGTAATCTGCAGTGATTTTGGAGCCCAAGAAGAGAAAATCTGTCTCTGCTTCCACTTTTTCCTCTTCTATTTGCCATGAAGTGGTGGGATTGGTTTCCATGATCTTAGTTTCTTTAATATTGAGTTTTAAGACAATGTTTTCACTCCCCTTTCTCCCTTATCTAGAGGCTCCTTAGTTCCTCTTTGCTTTCTGCCATTAGAATGGTATCATCTGCATATCTGAGGTTGTTGATATCGCTCCCAGCAATCTTGATTCTAGCTTGTAACTCATCCAGCCTGGCATTTTGCATGATGTATTCTGCATATAAGGTAAATCAATGGTATGACAATATACAGCCTTTTTGTCCTTCTTTCCCAATTTTGAACCAGTTAGTTGTTCCATGTAAGGTTCTAACTGTTGCTTCCTGACCTGCATACAGGTTTATCAGGAGACAGGTAGAGTGGTCTGGTATTCCTATCTCTCTAATTTTCCACCGTTTGTTGTGGTCCATACAGTCAAAGGCTTTCACATAGTCAATGAAGCAGAAGTAAATGTTTTTCTGGAATTCTCTTGCTTTCTCTACGATCCAACAAATGTTGGCAATTTGATCTCTGGTTCCTCTGCCTTTTCTAAAGCCAGCTTGTAAATCTGGAAGTTCTTGATTCAAGTACTGCTGAAGCTTAGCTTGAAGGATTTTGAGCATAACTTTACTAGCATGGGAAATGAGTGCAACTGTCCAATAATTTCAATATTCTTTAGCCCAGTTGTGAGTGTGTTAAGTGGTGAAAGTAAAATCCAATTCTGTAAAGAACAATTGACCGGTGCACTAAGCGCAGGCGGCTGTGATCAGCACACTAAGCACAGCCAAGAGAAGCTACCCCATGTCCGAGGTCAGGGGCAGAAGCCAGGAGGACCCCATCCCGAAGGGTGGTGGCCAAGAGGAGTTACCCCACGTCTGAGGTCAGGGGCAGTGGTCGAGAGTGCCAGGCTGCGACGGCTCAGGAATGGCTGAGAGGAGCTACCCAAATCCGAGGTCGGGGCGGTGGCCGGGAGGAGCCGCCCCACATCCAAGGAGAGGTGGCTGCGTGGGCACACGAGGTCCTAGAGGAGCTATCCCACTTTGAAGGTCAGGAAGGGTGGTGGTGAGGAGATACCCCTCATGCAAAGTAAGGAGCAGTGGCTGCCCTTTGCTGGAGTAGCTGTGAAGAGATACCTCATGCCCAAGGTAAGAGAAACCCAAGTAAGATGGTAGGTGTTGCAAGAGGGCATCAAAGGGCAGACACACTGAAACCATATTCACAGAAAACTAGTCAATCTAATCACACTAGGACCACAGCCTTGTCTAATTCAATGAAACTAAGCCATGCCCGCGGGGCAACCCAAGACTGGTCATGGTAGAGAGGTCTGAGAGAATGTGGTCCACTAGAGAAGGGAATGGCAAACCGCTTCAGTATTCTTGCCTTGAGAACCCCATGAATAGTATGAAAAGGCAAAATGATAGGATACTGAAAGATCTTCCCACTTCAGTAGGTGCCCAATATGCTACTGGAGATCAGTGGAGAAATAACTCCACAAAGAACGAAGGGATGGAGTCAAAGCCAGCTGTGGATGTGACTAGTGATAGAAGCAAGGTCTGATGCTGTAAAGAGCAATATTGCATAGGAACCTGGAATGTCAGGTCCATGAATCAAGGCAAATTGGAAGTGGTCAAACAGGAGATGGCAAGAGTGAACGTTGACATTCTAGGAATCAGCGAACTAAAATGGACTGGAATGGGTGAATTTAACTCAGATGACCATTATATCTACTACTGTGGGCAGGAATCCCTCAGAAGAAATGGAGTAGCCATCATGGTCAATAAAAGAGTCCGAAATGCAGTACTTGGATGCAATCTCAAAAACGACAGAATGATTTCTGTTCGTTTCCAAGGCAAACCATTCAATATCACAGTAATCCAAGTCTATGCCCCAACCAGTAATGCTGAAGAAGCTGAAGTTGAATGGCTCTAAAAGACCTACAAGACCTTTTAGAACTAGCACCCAAAATAGATGTCCTTTTCATTATAGGGGACTGGAATGCAAAAGTAGGAGGTGAAGAAACACCTGCAGTAACAGGCAATTTGGCCTTGGAATGCAGAATGAAGCAGGGCAAAGAATAATAGAGTTTTGCCAAGAAAATGCACTGGTCATAGCAAACACCCCCTTCCAACAACACAAGAGAAGACTCTACACATGGACATCACCAGATGGTCAACACCGAAATCAGATTGATTATATTCTCTGCAGCAAAAGATGGAGAAGCTCTATACAGTCAACAAAAACAAGACCAGGGGCTGACTGGGGCTCAGATCATGAACTCCTTGTTACCAAATTTAGACTTAAATTGAAGAAAGTATGCAAAACCGCTAGGCCATTCAGGTATGACCTAAATCAAATCCCTTATGATTATACAGTGGAAGTGAGAAATAGATTTAAGGGCCTAGATCTGATAGATAGAGTGCCTGATGAACTATGGAATGAGGTTCATGACATTGTACAGGAGACAGGGATCAAGACCATCCCCATGGAAAAGAAATACAAAAAAGCAAAATGGCTGTCTGCGGAGGCCTTACAAATAGCTCTGAAAAAAAGAAAAGTGAAAAGCAAAGGAGAAAAAAGATATAAGCATCTGAATGCAGAGTTCCAAAGAATAACAAGGAGAGATAAGAAAGCCTTCTTCAGCGATCAATGCAAAGAAATAGAGGAAAACAACAGAATGGGAAAGACTAGAGATCTCTTCAAGAAAATTAGAGATATGAAGGGAACATTTCATGCAAAAATGAGCTCAATAAAGGACAGAAATGGTATGGGCCTAACAGAAGTAAAAGATATTAAGAAGAGGTGGCAAGAATACACAGAAGAACTGTACAAAAATCATCTTCATGACCCAAATAATCATGATGGTGTGATTACTCATCTAGAGCCCAACATCTTGGAATGTGAAATCAAGTGGGACTTAGAAAGCATCACTAGGAACAAAGCTAGCGGAGGTGATGGAATTCCAGTTGAGCTATTTCAAATCCTGAAAGATGATGCTGTGAAAGTGCTGCACTCAATATGCCAGCACATTTGGAAAACTCAGCAGTGGCCACGGGACTGGAAAAGGTCAATTTTCATTCCAATCCCAAAGAAAGGCAATGCCAAAGAATGCTCAAACTACCTCACAATTGTACTCATTTCACATGCTAGTAAAGTAATGCTCAAAGTTCTCCAAGCCAGGCTTCAGCAATATGTGAACCGTGAACTTCCTGTTGTTCAAGCTGGTTTTCAAAAAGGTAGAGGAACCAGAGATCAAATTGCCAACATCCACTGGATCATGGAAAAAGCAAGAGAGTTCCAGAAAAACATCTATTTCTGCTTTATTGACTATGCCAAAGCCTTTGACTGTGTGGATCACAATAAACTGTGGAAAATTCTTCAAGGGATGGGAATACCAGACCACCTGACCTGCCTCTTGAGAAACCTATATGCAGGTTAGGAAGCAACAGTTAGAACTGGACATGGGACAACAGACTAGTTCCAAATAGGAAAAGGAGTACATCATGGCTGTATATTGTCCCCCTGCTTATTTAACTTCTATGCAGTGTACATCATGAGAAATGCTGGCCTGGAAGAAAACGCAAGCTGGAATCAAGATTCGGGAGAAATATCAATAATCTCAGATATGAAGATGACACCACCCTTATGGCTAAAAGTGAAGAGTAACTAAAAAGCCTCTTGATGAAAGTGAAAGTGGAGAGTGAAAAAGTTGGCTTAAAGCTCAACACTCAGAAAACTAATAGATGGGGAAAGACTTTATTTTTGGGGGCTCCAAAATCACTGCAGATGATGACTGCAGCCATGAGATTAAAAGACACTTACTCCCTGGAAGAAAAGTTATGACCAACCTAGATAGCATATTAAAAAGCAGAGACATGACTTTGCCGACTAAGGTCTGTCTAGTCAAGGCTATGGTTTTTCCTGTGGTCACGTATGGATGTGAGAATTGGACTGTGAAGAAAGCTGAGTGCTGAAGAAGAAAGCTGATCACCGAAGAACTGATGATGGTGTTGGAGAAGACTCTTGAGAGTCCCTTGAACTGCAAGGAGATCCTATCGGTCCATTTTGAAGATCATCCCTGGGATTTCTTTGGAAGGAATGATGCTAACGGTGAAACTCCAGTACTTTGGCCACCTCATGCGAAGAGTTGGCTCATTGGAAAAGACTCTGATGCTGGGAGGGATTGGGGGCAGGAGAAGAAGGGGAGGAGAAGGATGAGATGGTTGGATGGCATCACGGACTCGATGGACGTGAATCTGAGTGAAGTCCGGGAGTTGGTGATGGACAGGGAGGCTTAGCGTGCTATGATTCATGGGGTCGCAAAGAGTTGGACACGACTGAGCGACTGAACTGAACTGAACTGAAAGAACAATATTGCTTAGGAACCTGGAATGTTAGGTCCAGTTTCAAGTTAAATTGTATGTGGTAAAGCAGATGATGGCAGGAATAAACACTGACATCTTAGGAATCAGTGAACTAAAATTGACAGAAAGGGCAGAATTTAATTAGAAGACCATTGTATCTACTACTGTGGGCAAGAATCCCATAGAAATGGAGTAGCCCTCATAAGCAACAAAAGAGTCCAAATGCAGTACTTCAGTGCAATCTCAAAAACAACAGAATGATCTCAGTTTATTTCCAAGGTAAACTGTTCAACACAGTAATCCAAGTCTATGCTTCAACCAGTGATGCTGAAAAGATGATGTTGACCAGTTCTGTGAAGACCTACAAGACCTTCTAGAACTAACACCAAAAAAAGATATCCTTTTCCTCATAGAGGATTGGAATGCAAAAGCTGTTGAATGTGGATTTCTATTATTGTCTGAAGTTTGAGAGGGTTGTGCCTCCTGCTTTCTTTTTCTTCAGGATTTCTTTAACAATTCTGAGTCTTTTATGATTCAATAGGAATTTTAAGATTATTTTTATTCAGTAAAAAATGTTTTCATTTTTCATCTCTATCAAATGATTTGGTAGAAGTCTCTTTAAATTTGTGCTTCCCCATAGCTCAGTTGGTAAAGAATCCCCCTGGCAAAGCAGGAGACCCCAGTTCGATTCCTGAGTTGGGGAGATCCACTGCAGAAGGGATAGGCTACCCACTCCAGTATTCTTGGGCTTCCCTTGTGGATCAGCTGGTAAAGAACCTGCCTACAACGTGGAAGACCTGGGTTAGATTCCTGGGTTGGGAAGATCCCTTGGAGAAGGGAAAGGGTACCCACTCCAGTATCCTGGCCTGGAGAATTCCATGGACTAAGTCCGTGGGGTCGCAAAGAGTTGGACATGACTGAGAGACTTTCACTTTTCACTTCATTAAATCTGTAGATTGTTTTGGGTAGTATGGCCATTTTAACAACATTAATTCTTGTAAACCAAGAGCATGGGATAGCTTTACATTTCTTTGAGTCAATTTTCATTTTCCTTTACTAAGGTTTTATAGTTCTCAGCTATAAGTCTTTTACCTCCTTGGTCAGATTTATTCCTCAGTATATTATTTTTGGGAGTATAAAAGGTATTGTTTCTTTGCATTCTCTTTGTGATATTTCATTGTTTGTACAAAAAAAGGCAACTGAGTTTTGTATGTTAATCTGTATCCTGCTACCTTGCTGAATTCACTTATCAGTTTTAGTAGTTTTTATGTGAAGTCTTTAAGGTTTTCTATATATAGTATCATATCATCTGCATATAATGACAGTTTTACATCTTCCCTTCCAATTGGGATACCTTTTATTTCTTTTTCTTGTCTGATTGCCGTGGTTGGGACTACCATGTATATGTTGAATGGAAAAGGTGAGAGTGGGCATCCTTGTCTTATTTCATATTTTAGCAGGAACACTTTCAGCTTTTCAGCATTGAGTATTATAGTGGCCATGGGTTTATTGTAAGAAGCTTTTATTATTTGAGACATGTTCGCTCTGATCCCATTTTGATAAGTTTTAAAAAAATCATGAATGGATATTGAATTTTGTCAAATTCATTTTCTGAGTCTACTGAGATGATCATGTGGTTTTTGTCTTTTGTTTATGTGGTGTATCACATTGATTTACATATGTTTAACTAGTCTGGTGAACTTGGGATAAATCCTACATGGTTGTGGTGTATGATAATTTTTTTGTGTATTGTTGGATTCTATTTGCTAATATTTTGTTGAGAATTTTTACATAGATATTCATCAGAGATACTGGACTGTAATTTTCTTTCTTGGTGGTGTCTTTGTCTAGTTTTGGTGTCAGGGTGACATTGGTTTCATAGAATGTCTTTGGGAGTGTTCCCTCCTCTTCAGTTTTTTGGAAGAGTTTGAGAAAGATTGGTATATGTTCTTCTTTTTTCGTAGAATTTGCCTGTGAAATCTATGGGTCCTGTACTTTGGATTGTAAGGAGTTTTTCAATTACAGATTTTACTTTACGTATAGTAATTGGCCTGTTCAAATTATCTGTCTCTTACTGATTCAATTTTGGTGGGCCATATGTGAGCCAGGAAGTATCCTCTGGAGAAGGAAATGGCAACCCACTCTAGTATTCTTTCCTGGGAAATCCCAGGGTCAGAGGTGCCTGGCAGGCTACAGTTCATAGGGTCACAAAGATTCAGACACAACTGAGTGACCAAGCATACACACACACATGTTTCTAGACATTTGTTTATTTCTTCTAGGTTGTCAAATTTTGGGTATTCACCTTTTTTTTTTTTTTTTTGGTATTTCTGCAGTATCAGTTGTTTTGTCTCCCTTTTCATTTTTTATTTTGTTTATTTGTTTTCTCTCTGTTTTCATAGTAAGCCTGGCCAGATATTTGTCAATCTTGTTTCTACTTTCAAAGAACCAACTCTTAGTTTTACTGATTTTTTTCTATTGTTTTTCTATATTTTTATGTGTCTATTTTATTTACTCTCTGATCTTTGTTATTTCCTTCTTTCTTCTGAATATAGGTTCTGTTTATTCTTCTTCTTTCCGATTCTTTTAAGTGGTATGTTAGACTGTGTGAGATTTTTATTTTTTTTTCTTTTGAGGAAGGCCTGATTTTCTATAAACTTCCCTCTAAGAACTGCTTTTGCTGCATCCCATAGACTTTTTCATGGTTGTGTTTTCATTGTCATTTTTCTTAAAATGACAATGGTATTTTAAAATTTCCTCCTTGATTTCATTTTTATTATTGACCCATTGATTTTTTTTTTTTTTAGTATCATGTTGTTTAGTGTCCATGTAGTTGTTTAGTCTTAATTTAATTGTTTAGTCTCCATGTAATTGTTTAGTCACCATGTAATTGTTTAGTCTCCATGTAAACCTCTATGGGTAATTTCTAATTTCATGCCATTGTGGTCAGAAAAGATGCTTGAGATAACTTCTATACTCACATTTGTTGAGGTTTGTTTGTACTTTAAAAGAATGTGTATCCTATTTTTTTTTAATGTAATACTCTGAAAATATCAATTAAGTCTAACTGTTGTATCATTTAAAATCTCTGTTGCTTTACCTATTCTCTGTCTAGAAGATCTGCCTTTTGATATTAATGGAATAGATCTCTTCATATCATTGTATTTCTGTTGATTTCTCCCTTTATGTCTTTCAGTATTTGTATTTGGATTCTCCTATATTGGGTGCATATATGTTGATGAGCATTAAATCATCTTGTACTGGTACTCTTATTATTCAATAGTGTCCTTCTTTATTCTTAAGCTTCCCTGGTGGCTCAGACGGTAAAGTCAGCCTGCAATTCAAGAGACCCCAGTTCAAGCACTGGGTCGGGAAGATCCCCTGAAGAAGGAAATGGCAATCCACTCCAGTATTCTTGCCCAGAGAATCCAATGGACAGAGGAGCCTGGTGGGCTGCAGTCTATGGTGTCACAAAGAGTCAGACATGACCGAGTAACTTCACTTCTTTATTTCTTATTTATGGACTTTCTTTGAAAATCTATTTTGTCTGATATGAGTATTTTGATTTACACTTACTTGTCATTTCCATTTGCATGAAATATTTTTTCTATCCTCTCGTTTCAACCTATGTGTGTCTTTACCTTAAAGTGGGTCTCTTGCAGGAAGCTTATTGTGAGCTTTTTTTTTTTTTTTAATCCAATCTTCTACTTGGTGGCTTTTCATTGAAGCATTTAGTCCACTGATATTTAATATTATTATTGATAGATATGCATCTATTACCATTTTAAACTTGCTTGCCCTTTGATGTGGTATTCCTTCGTATCCCTCTTTTTCTTTTTCCTTTTGTGGTTTGATGATTTTCTGTTTTATTTTATTTTATTGTTTTTCTCAATAGCATTATGACTTTATTAAAAATGATGTTTTGTGGGAAAATGGTATAGATGTAACCACATCAGGAATGGTTACATTGATCGTAATTAAAAAAAAATTTATTATTACTTTATTTTGCTTTACAGTACTGTATTGGTTTTGCCATACATTGACATGAATCAGCCACGGGTGTACATGAGTTGCCAATCCTGAACCCCCCTCCCACATCCCACCCCCTATTATCTCTCTGGATCATCCCTGTGCAAAAGCCCCAAGCATCCTGTATCCTGTATCGAACATAGACTGGCTATTCATTTCTTACCTGATAGTATACATGTTTCAATGCCATTCTCCCAAATCCTCCCACCCTCTCCCTCTCCCACAGAGTCTAAAAGTCCATTCTATACATCTGTGTCTCTTTTGCTGTCTCACATAGAGGGTTATCATTACCATCTTTCTAAATTCCATATATATGTGTTAGTATACTGTATTGGTGTTTTTCTTTCTGGCTTACTTCACTCTGTATAATAGGCTCCAGTTTCATCCACCTCATTAGAACTGATTTAAATGTATTCTTTTTAATGTCTGAGTAATACTCCATTGTGTATATGTGCCACAGCTTTCTTATCCATTCTTTTGTTTTATAATTATGTTCTCTTTTTATGGTTTTTGTGATCTGGTAATTTATAACTGAAGTGAGATATAGACAAACTGGAAAGAGGGATACATAATCAAAACCAAGGAGTAAAGAGTGGTGTTCAGTTCCATTCAGTTCAGTCGCTCAGTCGTGTCCAACTCTTTGTGACCGCATAAATGGCAGCATGCCAGGCCTCCCTGTCCATCACCAAATCTCGGAGTTAACTCAAACTCATGTCCATCGAGTCAGTGATGCCATCCAGCCATCTCATCCTCTGTCGTCCCCTTTTCCTCCTGCCCCCAATCCCTCCCGGCATCAGAGTCTTCTCCAATGAGTCAACTTTTCGCATGAGGTGGCCAAAGTACTGGAGTATCAGCTTTAGCATCACTCCCTTCAAAGAACACCCAGGACTGTTCTCCTTTATTTTATTTTTTTAATTTTAATTTTTTACTTTATTTTACTTTACAATACTGTATTTGTTTTGCGATACATTGACATGAATCCACCACGGGGGTACATGAGTTCCCAATCCTGAGCCCCCCTCCCACCTCCCACCCCATATCATCTCTCTGGATTATCTCCATGTACCAGCCCCAAGCATCCTGTATCCTGTTTCGAACGTAGACTGGCGATTCATTTCTTACTTGATAATATACATGTTTCAATGCCATTATCCCAAATCATCCCACCTTCTCCCTCTCCCTCAGAGTCCAAAAGTACGTTCTATACATCTGTGTCTCTTTTGCTGTCTCACACACAGGGTTATCATTACCATCTTTGTAAATTCCATATATATATATTAGTATACCATATTGGTGTTTTTCTTTCTGGCTTACTTCACTCTGTATAATCGGCTCCAGTTTCATCCATCTCATTAGAACTGATTCAAATGTATTCTTTTTAATGGCTGAGTAATACTCCATTGTGTATATGTACCACAGCTTTCTTATCCATTCATCTGCTGATGGGCATCTAGGTTGTTTCCATGTCCTGGCTATTATGAACAGTGCTGCAATGAACATTGGGGTACATGTGTCTCTTTCAGTTCTGGTTTCCTCAGTGTGTATGCCCAGCAGTGGGATTGCTGGGTCATAAGGCAATTCTATTTGCAATTTTTTAAGGAATCTCCACACTGTTTTCTATAGTGGCTATACTAGTTTGCATTCCCACCAACAGTGTAAGAGGCTTCCCTTTTCTCCACACCCTCTCCAGCATTTATTGCTTGCAGACTTTGGGTTGCAGCCATTCTGACTGGCGTGAAATGGTAACTTATTGTGGCCTTTATTTGCATTTCTCTGATAATGAGTGATGTTGAGCATCTTTTCATGTGTTTGTTAGCCATCCGCATGTCTTCTTTGGAGAAATGTCTATTTAGTTCTTTGGCCCATTTTTTGATTGGGTCGTTTATTTTTCTGGAACTGAGCTGCATAAGTTGCTTGTATATTTTTGAGATTAGTTGTTTGTCAGTTGCTTCATTTGCTATTATTTTCTCCCATTCGGAAGGCTGTCTTTTCACCTTGCTTATAGTTTCCTTTGTGTGCAGAAGATTTTAAGCTTAATTAGATCCCATTTGTTTATTTTTGCTTTTATTTCCAATATTCTGGGAGGTGGGTCTTAGAGGATCCTGCTGTGATTTATGTCAGAGTGTTTTGCCTATGTTCTCCTCTAGGAGTTTTATAGTTTCTGGTCTTACATTTAGGTCTTTAATCCATTATGAGTTTATTTTTGTGTGCGGTGTTAGAAAGTGATCTAGTTTCATTCTTTTACAAGTGGTTGACCAGTTTTCCCAGCACCACTTGTTAAAGAGGTTGTCTTTACTCCATTGTATATTCTTGCCTCCTTTGTCAAAGATAAGGTGTCCATATGTGTGTGAATTTATCTCTGGGCTTTCTATTTTGTTCCATTGATCTATATTTCTGTCTTTGTGCCAGTACCATACTGTCTTGATGACTGTGGCTTTGTAGTAGAGCCTGAAGTCAGGCAGGTTGATTCCTCAAGTTCCATTCTTCTTTCTCAAGATTGCTTTGGCTATTCAAGGATTTTTCTATTTCCATACACATCTTGAAAATGTTTGTTCTAGTTCTGTGAAAAATACCGCTGGTAGCTTGATAGGGATTGCATTGAATCTGTAGATTGCTTTGCATAGTATACTCATTTTCACTATATTGATTCTTCTGATCCATGAACATGGTATATTTCTCCATCTATTCGGGTCCTCTTTGATTTCTTTTATCAATGTTTTATAGTTTTCTATGTATAGGTCTTTAGTTTCTTTAGGTAGATATATTCCTAAGTATTTTATTCTTTTTGTTGCAATGGTGAATGGAATTGTTTCCTTAATTTCTTTTTATACTTTCTCATTATTAGTGTATAGGAATGCAAGGGATTTCTGTGTGTTGCTTTTATATCCTGCAACTTACTATATTCATTGATTAGCTCTAGTAATTTTCTGGGTGGAGTCTTTAGGATTTTCTATGTATAGGATCATGTCATCTGCAAACAGTGAGAGTTTTACTTCTTCTTTTCCAATTTGGATTCCTTTTATTTCTTTTCTGGTCTGATGGCTGTGGCCAAAACTTCCAGAACTATGTTGAATAGTAGCAGTGAAACTGGGCACCCTTGTCTTGTTCCTGACTTTAGGGGAAATGCTTTCAATTTTTCACTATTGAGGATAATGTTTGCTGTGGGTTTGTCATATATAGCTTTTATTATGTTGAGGTATGTTCCTTCTATTCCTGCTTTCTGGAGGGTTTTTTTTAACATAAATCGATGTTGAATTTTGTCAAAGCCTTCTCTGCATCTATTGAGAAATCATATGGCTTTTATTCTTCAATTTGTTCAGTTCAGTTCAGTTCAGTTCAGTTCAGTCACTCAGTCATGTCCGGCTCTTTTCGACCCCATGAATTGCAGCATGCCAGGCCTCTCTGTCCATCACCATCTCCAGGAGTTCACTCAGACTCACGTCCCTCAAGTCCATGATGCCATCCAGCCATCTCATCGTCTGTTGTCCCCTTCTCCTCCTGCTCCCAATCCCTCCCAGCATCAGAGTCTTTTCCGATGAGTCAGCTCTTTGCATGAGGTGGCCAAAGTACTGGAGCTTCAGCTTTAGCATCATTCCTTCCAAAGAAATCCCAGGGCTGATCTCCTTCAGAATGGACTGGTTGGATCTCCTTGCAGTCCAAGGGACTCTCAAGAGTCTTCTCCAACACCACAGTTCAAAAGCATCAATTCTTTGGCACTCAGCTTTCTCACAGTCCAACTCTCACATCCACACATGACCACAGGAGAAACCATAGTCTTGACGAGACAGACCTTAGTCAGCAAAGTAATGTCTCTGCTTTTGAATATGCTAGCTAGGTTGGTCATAACTTTTTTTCCAAGGAGTAAGCATCTTTTAATTTGATGGCTGCAGTCACCATCTGCAAGGATTATGGAGCCCCCCACAATAAAGTCTGACACTGTTTCCACTGTTTCCCCATCTATTTCCCATGAAGTGATAGTACCAGATGCCATGACCTTTGTTTTGTGAATGTTGAGCTTTAAGCCAACTTTTTCACTCTCCTCTTTCACTTTCATCAAAGGGCTTTTTAGCTACTCTTCACTTTCTGCCATAAGGGTGGTGTCATCTGCATATCTGAGGTTCTTGATATTTCTCCCAGCAATCTTGATTCCAGCTTGTGCTTCTTCCAGTCCAGCGTTTCTCATGATGTACTCTGCATATAAGTTAAATAAGCAGGGTGACAATATACAGCCTTGACGTACTCATTTTCCTGTTTGGAACCAGTCTGTTGTCCCATGTCCATTTCTAACTGTTGCTTCCTGATCTGCATACAGATTTCTCAAGAGGCAGGTCAGGTGGTCTGGTATTCCCATCTCTTTCAGAATTTTCCATAGTTTATTGTGATCCACACAGTCAAAGGCTTTGGCATAGTCAATAAAGCAGAAATAGAGGTTTTTCTGGAACTCTCTTGCTTTTTTGATGATCCAGCGGATGTTGGCAATTTGATCTCTTGTTCCTCTGTCTTTTCGAAAACCAGCTTGAACACCTGAAAATTCATGGTTCACATATTGCTGAAGCCTGGCTTGGAGAATTTTGAGCATTACTTTACTAGCATGTGAGATGAGTGCAATTGTGTGGTAGTTTGAGCATTCTTTGGCATTGCCGTTGTTTGGAATTTGAATGAAAACTGACCTTTTCCAGTCCTGTGGCCACTGCTGAGTTTTCCAAATTTGCTGGCATATTGAGTGCAGCACTTTCACAGCATCATCTTTCAGGATTTGAAACAGCTCCACTGGAATTCCATCCCCTCCAGTAGCTTTCTTCGTAGTGATGCTTTTTAAGGCCCACTTGACTTCACATTCCAAGATGTCTGGCTCTAGATTAGTGATCACATCATCATGATTATCTGGGTCATGAAGATCTTTTTTGTACAGTTCTTCCATGTATTCTTGCCACCTCTTCTTAATATCTTCTGCTTCTGTTAGGTCCATACCATTTCTGCCCTTTATTGAGCCCATGTTTGCATGAAATATTCCCTTGGTAACTCTAATTTTCTTGAAGAGATCTCTAGTCTTTCCTATTCTGTTCTTTTCTTGTGTTTCTTTGCATTGATTGCTGAAGAAGGCTTTCTTATCTCTTCTTGCTATTCTTTGGAACTCTGCATTCAGATGCTTATATCTTTCCTTTTCTCCTTTGCTTTTTGCCTCTCTTCTTTTCACAGCTATTTGTAAGGGCTCCCCAGACAGCCATTTTGCTTTTTTGCATTTCTTTTCCATGGGGATGGTCTTGATCCCTGTCTCCTGTACAGTGTCATGAATCTCATTCCATAGTTCATCAGGCACTCTATCTATCAGATCTAGGTCCTTAAATCTATTTCTCACTTCCACTGTATAATCATAAGGGATTTGATTTAGGTCATACCTGAATGGTCTAGCGGTTTTCCCTAATTTTTTCAATTTAAGTCTGAATTTGGCAATAAGGAGTTCATGATCTGAGCCACAGTCAGCTCCTGGTCTTGTTTTTGTTGACTGTATAGAGCTTTTCCATCTTTGGCTGCAAAGAGTATAATCAATCTGATTTCGGTGTTGACCATCTGGTGATGTCCATGTGTAGAGTCTTCTCTTGTGTTGTTGGAAGGGGGTGTTTGTTATGACCAGTGCATTTTCTTGGCAAAACTCTATTATTCTTTGCCCTGCTTCATTTTGCATTCCAAGGCCAAATTTGCCTGTTACTCCAGGTATTTCTTGACTTCCTACCTTTGCATTCCAGTCCTCTATAATGCAATGTACATCTTTTTTGGGTGTTAGTTCTAAAAGGTCTTGTAGGTCTTCATAAAACCATTCAACATCAGGTCTTCAGCGTTACTGGTTGGGGCATAGACTTGGATAACTGTGATATTGAATGGTTTGCCTTGGAGACGAACAGAGATCATTCTGTTGTTTTTGAGATTCCGTCCAAGTACTGCATTTCAGACTCTTTTATTGACCATGATGGCTACTCCATTTCTTCTGAGGGATTCCTGCCTACAGTAGTAGATATAATGGTCATCTGAGTTAAATTCGCCCATTCCAGCCCATTTTAGTTTGCTGATTCCTAGAATGTCAACGTTCACCCTTGCCATATCTTGTTTGACCACTTCCAATTTGCCTTGATTCATGGACCTGACATTCCAGGTTCCTATGCAATATTGCTCTTTATAGCATTGAATCTTGTTTCTATCACCATTCACATCCACAACTAATCTAATAAATTTGTTAATGTGGTGAATCACATTGATTAATTTGTGGATATTGAAGAATCCTTGTATCCCTGGGATAAAGCCCACTTGGTCATGGTGTATGATCTTTTTAATGTGTTGTTGGATTCTGATTGCTAGAATTTTGTTGAGGATTTTTGCATCTATCAGTGATATCGGCCTGTAGTTTTCTTTTTTTGTGGCTTCTTTGTCAGGTTTTGGTATTAGGGTGATTGTGGCCTCGTAGAATGAGTTTGGAAGTTTACCTTCCTCTGCAATTTTCTGGAAGAGTTTGAGTAGGATAGGTGTTAGTTCTCTAAATTTTTGGTAGAATTCAGCTCTGAAGCTATCTGGACCTGGGCTTTTGTTTGCTGGAAGATTTCTGATTACAGTTTCAATTTCCGTGCTTGTGATGGGTCTGTTAAGATTTTCTATTTCTTCCTGGTTCAGTTTTGGAAAGTTGTATTTCTCTAAGAATTTGTCCATTTCGTCCACGTTGTCCATTTTATTGGCATATAATTGCTGATAGTAGTCTCTTATGATCCTTTGTATTCCTATGTTGTCTGTTGTGATCTCTCCATTTTCATTTCTAATTTTATTGATTTGATTTTTCTCTCTTTGTTTCTTGATGAGTCTGGCTAATGGTTTGTCAATTTTATTTATCCTTTCAAAGAACCAGCTTTTGGCTTTGTTGATTTTTGCTATGGTCTCTTTTGTTTCTTTTGCATTTATTTCTGCCCTAATTTTTAAGATTTCTTTCCTTCTACTAACTCTGGGGTTCTTCATTTCTTCCTTTTCTAGTTGCTTTAGGTGTAGAGTTAGGTTATTTATTTGACTTTTTTCTTGTTTCTTGAGGTATGCCTGTATTTCTATGAACTTTCCTCTTAGCACTACTTTCATAGTGTCCCACAGGTTTTGGGTTGTTGTGTTTTCATTTTCATTCATTTCTATGCATATTTTGATTTCTTTTTTGATTTCTTCTGTGATTTGTTGGTTATTCAGAAGCATGTTGTTCAGCCTCCACATGTTGGAAGTTTTAATAGTTTTTCTCCTGTACTTGAGATCTAATCCTAATGCATTATGGTCAGAAAAGATGCTTGGAATGATTTTGTTTTTTTTGAATTTATCAAGGTTATATTTATGGCCCAGGATGTGATCTATCCTGGAGAAAGTTCCGTGAGCACTTGAGAAAAAGGTGAAATTCATTGTTTTGGTGTGAAATGTCCTATAGATATCAACTAGGTCTAACTGGTCTATTGTATCATTTAAAGTTTGCGTTTCTTTGTTAATTTTCTGTTTAGTTGATCTATCCATAGGTGTGAGTGGGATATTAAAGTCTCCCACTATTATTGTGTTACTGTTAATTTCCCCTTTCATACTTGTTAGCATTTGTCTTACATATTGTGGTGCTCCTATGTTTGGTGCATATATATTTATAATTATTTTATCTTTTTCTTGGATTGATCCTTTAATCATTATGTTGTGGCCTTTGTCTCTTTTCACAGCCTTTGTTTTAAAGTCTATTTTATTGGATATGAGTATTGCTACTCCTGCTTTCTTTTGGTCTCTATTTGCATGGAATATCTTTTTTCAGCCCTTCACTTTCAGTCTGTATGTGTCCCTTGTTTTGAGGTGGGTCTCTTGTAGGCAGCAAATATAGGGATCTTGTTTTTGTATCCATTCAGCCAGTCTTTGCTTTTTGGTTGGGGCATTCAACCCATTTACGTTTAAGGTAATTATTGATAAGTATGATCCCATTGCCATTTACTTTATTGTTTTGGGTTTGGTTTTATACACCCTTTTTGTGTTTCCTGTCTAGAGAATATCCTTTAGCATTTGTTGGAGAGCTGGTTTGGTGGTGCTGAATTCTCTCAGCTTTTGCTTGTCTGTAAAGCTTTTGATTTCTCCTTCCTATTTGAATGAGATCCTTGCTGGGTACAGTAATCTGGGCTGTAGTTTATTTTCTTTCATCACTTTAAGTATGTCTTGCCATTCCCTCCTGGCCTGAAGAGTTTCTATTTTAAGATCTTCAGTCATCCTTATGGGAATCCCCTCGTGTGAATTTGTTTTTCCCTTGCTGTTTTTAATATTTGTCCTTTGTGCTTCGTCTTTGTTAATTTGATTAATATGTGTCTTGGGGTGTTTCGCCTTGGGTTTATCCTATTTGGAACTCTCTGGGTTTCTTGGACTTGGGTGATTATTTCCTTCCCCATTTTAGGGAAATTTTCAACTATTATTTCCTCAAGTATTTTCTCATGGTCTTTCTTTTTGTCATCGTCTTCTGGGACTCCTATAACTTGAATGTTGAAGCATTTCATATTGTCCTGGAGGTCTCTGAGATTGTCCTCATTTCTTTTAATTCGTTTTTCTTTTTTCCTCTCTGGTTGATTTATTTCTACCATTCTATCTTCTATTTCACTAATCCTATCTTCTGCCTCAGTTATTCTACTATTTGTTGCCTCCAGAGTGTTTCTGATCTCATTTATTGCATTATTCATTATATATTGACTCTTTTTTATTTCTTCTAGGTCCTTGTTAAACCTTTTTTGCATCTTCTCAATCCTTGTCCCCAGGCTATTTATCTGTGATTCCATTTTGCTTTCAAGATTTTGGATCATTTTCACTATTCTTTCTCAGGTAGATTCCCTATCTCTTCCTCTTTTGTTTGGTTTGGTGGGAATTTCTCCTGTTCCTTTACCTGTTGGGTATTTCTCTGTCTCTTTATCTTGGTTATATTGCTGCGTTTGGGGTGGCCCCTCTATATTCTGGGAATTTGTGGAGTTCTCTTTATTATGGAGCTTCCTCACTGTGGGTGGGGTTGTATCAGTGGCTTGTCAAGGTTTCTAGGTTAGGGAGGCTTGTGTTGGAGTTCTGGTGGGTGAAGCTGGATTTCTTCTCTCTGGAGTGCAATGAAGTGACCAGTAATGGGTTATGAGATGTCAATGGTTTTGGAGTTACTTTGAGCTGCCTGTATATTGAAGCTCATGGGTGTGTTCCTGTGTTGCTGGAGAATTTGTGTGGTATGTCTTCCTCTGCAACTTGTTGCTCCTTGGGTGGTGCTTGATTTCAGTGTCGGTATGGAGGCATTTGACGAGCTCCTATTGATTAATGTTCCCTGGATTCAGGAGTTCTCTGATGTTCTCAGGGTTTGGACTTAAGCCTCCAGCTTCTGGTTTTCAGTTTTATTTTTATAGCAGCTTCAAGACTTCTTCCATCTATACAGCACTGATGATAGAACATCTAGGTTAAGGATAAAAAAGTTTCTCCACTTTGAGGGACACCGAGAGAGATTCACTGAGTTACATGGAGAAGAGAAGAGGGAGGGGGTAGTTAGATGTGACTGGAATGAGATGAGGTGGGATCAAAAGAGGAGAGAGAAAGCTAGCCAGTAATCACTTCCTTATGTTCACTCCACAGTCTGGACCACTCAGAGGTGTTCATGGATTTATACAAGGAAGAGGAGAGGGAGGAAGTAGACAGAGGTGGCCAGGAGGATAAAAGAGGGAAATGAAAAGGAGAGAGACAGATCCAGCCAGTAACCAGTTCCCTAAGTGTTCTTCACTGTCTGGAACACACAGAGATTCACAGAGTTGGGTAGAGAAGAGAAGGGGGAGGGAAAAGACAGAGGCCACCTGGTGGAGAAAAAGGAGAGTCCAAAGGAGGAGAGAGTGGTCAACCTGGTAATCTCACTCTCAGGTAAAATTGGGTACTGAAGTTTGGAATTTTAAATGTACAAAATTGACAACAAATACCAAAAAGCAAAGATTAAAAATCTTGATTAGAGGTTGGATTTTCAAAAATACAATATTAAAGAAAAGAAGAAGAAGCAGGAGAAGAAAAAGAAAAAAGCCACAAGAATTATTTAAAAACAACAACAACCACAAAAAGACTATATATGGCATTTGCATTAAAAATAGGGTCTTCTTTTTTGAAAAGTAATATTAGGTTATAAAAATAAAAATTAAAGGAGAAATAGAGGACTTAAAAATTTAAAAAGGTTTTAAAAAAAAGAAGAAAAAGAAAAGAAAAAACAATCACACACCAATATCAACAACAACAACAACAACAACAAAAAAGAATGATCATAAAAATAGTAAAGATTTATCTGGCCTTTTCTCTGGTGTTGTGGGCAGTGTGGGGTCACTTCCAAGGCAGTTCCCTCTGTTTAACTTCTTCCGTTTGCTGGTCTCTTCAGTGTCTGATTTCCGCCCTGACACAGGGGGCGCGGTGGTGGACACTTTTTTTTTTTTTTTTAAGCTCACTTGTTCAGTTGCACTGTGGGGAGAAAGGGATGCTGCAAACAACAGTGGCGCGTGCTCGCAGTGTCTCAGCTCCGCTGGGCCTGCCCCTGCTCATGGCGCACACTGCTCAGGCTCTACGTTGCTCCACTGGGAACCATCTGAAGCCGGTCCTAGGCTGCATGCACCTCCCCCGTCTAAGCTGCTCAGTCTTGGTGCTCAGGTAGCCCTCAGAGGCGCAGATTCGGTTGGGCCTGCGTTTTGTGCCCTTCCCAGGTCCGAGTAGCTCAGGTGTTTGGCGAGCGCGGTCTCTGCAACTTATTGCCTTTCCCATCTCTGTTGCTCAGTTTTCTGGGTGTATCACTGGCGTCCCTTCTCAGGCGGATGATGACTGTCTAGAACCCCCAGAAGTCTTAGTTAGCAAAGAAGCCTGCTTGCATTTTGGTAGGTAATGTCTCTCTCAGGCTGTGATTGCCTCCTTCCAGCCCTTACGGCTCTGGCTGCCTGTCACTGGAGGGGGATGGTCTGCAGCCGGCTATTTCTGTTCCTTCCTTTGTTCTGTGTGTGGTCCTGGTGGTGTCTTATGTTTGAGCTTTTCACGTGGTAGCTATCCCACAGTCTGGTTTGCTAGCCTAAGTTAGTTCTCTCTGGTCAGGCACGGGGTGTTCCTGCCCGAATCTTACAAAGCACTGCAGCCTGCGCCTCCCTGCCCAGCCCCCACTTGCTAGTGGCGGATGCAGCATCTGCACTGCTTCTCTGCTGGGGGAATTACTGTTGGGCTCGTAATCTGTTGGTTTTCATTATTTATTTATTTTTCCTTCCTGTTATGTTGCCCTCTGTGCTTCCAAGGCTCGCCACAGACTTGGCAGTGAGAGTGTTTCCTGGTGTTTGGAAACCTCCCTTCTTAAGATTCCCTTCCCGGGACAGAGCTCCCTCCCTACCTCCTTTGTCTCCTTTTTCATCTTTTATATTTTTTCCTAGTGGTTTTGAAGACAATGATCTGCTTTTATGGCTGCCTGATGTCCTCTGCCAGCATTCAGAAGTTGTTTTGTGGAATTTACTCAGCATTGAAATGTTCTTTTGATGAATTTGTGAGGGAGAAAGTGATCTCCCCATCCTATTCCTCCGCCATCTTAGGACTGCCCCCTGATCTCCTTTAGAATGGACTGGTTAGATCTCCTTGCAATCCAAGGGACTCTCAAGAGTCTTCTCCAACACCACAGTTCAAAAGCATCAATTCTTCAGTGCTCAGCTTTCTTCACAGTCCAACTCTCACATCCATACATGACCACTGGAAAAACCATAGCCTTCACTAGATGGATCTTTGTTGGCAAAGTAATGTCTCTGCTTTTGAATATACTATCTAGGTTGGTCATAACTTTCCTTCCAAGGAGTAAGCGTCTTTTAATTTCATGGCTGCAATCACCATCTGCAGTGATTTTTGAGCCCCCCCAAAAGAAAGTCTGACACTGTTTCCACTGTTTACCCCATCTATTTGCTATGAAGTGATGGGACCAGATGCCATGATCTTCGTTCTCTGAATGTTGAGCGTTAAGCCAACTTTTTCACTCTCTCAATTTCATCAAGAGGCTTTTTAGTTCCTCTTCACTTTCTGTCATAAGGATGGTGTCATCTGCATATCTGAGGTTATTGATATTTCTCCTGGCAATCTTGATTCCAGCTTGTGCTTCTTCCAGCCCAACGTTTCTCGTGATGTACTCTGCATAGAAGTTAAATAAGCGGGTGACAATATAAAGCTTTGACATACTCCTTTTCCTATTTGGAACCAGTCTGTTGTTCCATGTCCAGTTCTAACTGTTGCTTCCTGACATGCACACAGGTTTCTCAAGAGGCAGGTCAGGTGGTCTGGTATTCCCATCTCTTTCAGAATTTTCCACAGTTTATTGTGATCCACACAGTCAAAGGCTTTGGCATAGTCAATAAAGCAGAAACAGATGTTTTTCTGGAACTCTCTTGCTTTTTCGATGATCCAGCAGATGTTGGCAATTTGATCTCTGGTTCCTCTGCCTTGTCTAAAACCAGCTTGTACATCTGGAAATTTATAGTTCATGTCTTGCTGAAGCCTGGCTTGGAGAATTTTGAGCATTACTTTACTAGCGTGTGAGATGAATGGCTTTTGCAGTAGTCTGAGCATTCTTTGGCATTCCCTTTCTTTGGGGTTGGAATGAAAACTGACCTTTTCCAGTCCTGTGGCCACTGCTGAGTTTTCCAAATTTGCTGGCATATTGAGTGCAGCACTTTCACAGCATCATCTTTCAGGATTTGAAATAGCTCTACTGGAATTCCATCACCTCCACTACCTTTGTTTGTAGTGATGCTTTCTAAAGCCCACTTGACTTCACATTCCAGGATGTCTGGCTCTAGGTGAGTGATTACACCATCATAATTATCTTGGTCATGAAGATCTTTTTTGTACAGTTCTTCTGTGTATTCTTGCCACCTCTTCTTAATATCTTTTGCTTCTGTTTGGTCCATACCATTTCTGCCCTTTATTGAGCCATCTTTGCATGAAATGTTTCCTTGGTATCTCTAATTTTTTTGAAGAGATCTCTAGTCTTTCCCATTCTGTTCTTTTCCTCTATTTCTTTGCATTGATCCCTGAGGAAGGCTTTCTTATCTCTCCTTGTTATTCTTTGGAACTCTGCATTCAGATGCTTATATCTTTCCTTTTCTCCTTTGCTTTTTGCTTTTCTTTTTTTCAGAGCTATTTGTAAGGCCTCCCCAGACAGCCATTTTGCTTTTTTGCTTTTCTTTTCCATGGGGATGGTCTTGATCCCTGTCTCCTGTACAATGTCACGAACCTCATTCCATAGTTCATCGGGCACTCTATCTATCAGATCTAGGCCCTTAAATCTATTTCTCACTTCCACTGTATAATCATAAGGGATTTGATTTAGGTCATACCTGAATAGTTTAGTGGTTTTCCCCACTTTCTTCAATTTAAGTCTGAATTTGGCAATATGGAGTTCATGATCTGAGCCACAGTCAGCTCCTGGTCTTGTTTTTGTTGACTGTATAGAGCTTCTCCATCTTTGGTTTCAAAGAATATAATCAATCTGATTTCAGCGTTGACCATCTACTGATGTCCATGTGTAGAGTCTTCTCTTGTGTTGTTGGAAAAGGGTGTTTTCTATGACCAGTGAGTTCTCTTGGCAAAACTCTATTAGCCTTTGCCCTGCTTCATTCTGTATTCTGAGGCCAAATTTGCCTCTTACTACAGGTGTTTTTTGACTTTCTACTTTTGCATTCCAGTCCTCTATAATGAAAAGGACATTTTTTGGGGGGTGTTCGTTCTAAAAGGTCTTTTAGGTCTTCATAGAACCATTCAACTTCAGTTTCCTCAGTGTCACTGGTTGGGGCATAGACTTGGATTACTGTTATATTGAATGGTTTGCCTTGGAAACGAACAGAGATCATTCTGTCATTTTTGAGATTGCATCCAAAAACTGCATTTCAGACTCTTTTGTTGACCATGGTGGCTACTCCATTCTTATACGAGATTCGTGACTGCAGTAGTAGATATAATGGTCATCTGAGTTAAATTCACCCTTTCCAGTCCTTTTTAGTTCACGGATTCCTAGAATGTCGACGTTCACTCTTGCCATCTCTTGCTTGACCACTGCCAATTTTCCTTGATTCATGGACCTAACATTCCAGGTTCCCATGCAATTTTGCTCTTTACAGCATCAGACCTTGTTTCTTACACCAGTCACATCCACATCTGGGTATTGTTTTTGCTTTGGCTCCATCCCTTCATTCTTTCTGGAGTTATTTCTCCACTGATCTCCAGTAGCATATTGGGCACCAACTGACCTGGGGAGTTCCTCTGTCAGTATCCTATCATTTTGCCTTTTCATACTGTTCATGGGGCTCTCAAGGCAAGAATACTGAAGTGGTTGCCCGTTCCCTTCTCCAGTGGACCACATTCTGTCAGACCTCTCTACCATGAGTGGCATTAGTAACTATAATAAGAGGAAAGCCAAAATTAAGTCTTCAGGAAGTCAGACAGGAATGATTTAATTGGTTTTAAAGACCTTCTTGGAATAAAGCAAACAATATAGATTAGTTCACTTGCTTTTGAAAAAGATGAACACACAGCAGTAACATGGAAAGAAAATCTACTCAATTCCAATTCTGCCTCTGTGCTATTAAGGATAGCAGTTTTAAACTGCAAAACAAAACAACCATAGTTAAAGCTATCTGAAAGCTAAGTGAAAGGTGGTGTATTTATAATTTGTAGACTGAAGAGAAAGACACTGGGAAGGGTTTATCATAACTGTAATGAAATCAGGAGAAATTTTGTCCCTAAGTTCAAACCTTTTATCCTGGACAGAATTAAAAGAGAAAGCTCCTATAAAGTCAATAATACCATTTGGTGTTCTCTTTTTATTCACTCCTTAAGATTTCTAATTTTAGATGAATAACACACCATGTAAATCTGAGGTGTTCTGATATCTAGAGCCATCCTGTCCACATTTTTAATATTGTTTCTTTCTAACAAACTATATTTTCCATCATGGTGTTTAACTCACCAAATCATTCCAGCAATAGTTATACTATTGACATTTTACAACTTAATTCATGTGTAATTTATTGTGGGCCCTCTATATCTGTACCTGAGGTTTCTCCACAGGTTCTACCAACCACAGACCATGTAGCACTATAGTATTTACTATTGAGAAATATTTGTGTATAAGTGAACTCAGTTCAAACCTGAGTTCTTCAAGGACTACCTGTAAAACTATTTATTTTCTTCATTTTCTTTAAGTTGACTTTTTTTTTTTTTAACCTGTGATGGTGATTTTCCTTTTGTATGGATCTGAAGCCACAGAGCAATGTTTACAAGCACTCTGCAGTGTTATTTGGTGACAGCCATGAGTTATGGTGAGGACAATGGCTGTGGAAAGATAGGCTTTCCTTAGTTTGTCAGTCATCTTTTAAGACTGTATATGCTAGAGGATTTCTAAATGTTTATGAAAAGATTTTAGAAGTGGAGTCTAGAGTAGGTGAAAATGCTTTCTTCCTCTATGGAGCGTGCACTCTGGAGTTGGTATTACTTGGAGTCTCAAGACACCTGAGGTGTGAATTAGTGCACTTCCCAAATTGAAAAGCCATTTATACCACTGACGACTGTAGTGGTTGATCATTTGCTATGTCCTCTTCCTCTTCCAAAGTTTTTTAATATAACATAAAATATAATATATATAATAAATATATACATTATAATATAAAACTAAAAATTGAGATTATCACTTGTTCTTTAAACTTAAGTTTTCTACCGAGACAGAAAATTTCAAGTCATGTTTTAGCTTTATTTAGATTATAGATGTTATTTCAGTATGATTTCAAATTCTGCAATCTGGCACTCAAAATTTTGCTGTTTGTTGAATGAAAGGCAGAAAATTTCCCAGTTAATGCTGTGAATAGCTGAAGTCAGTTAGATTCATAGTGATGGCTTTGTAAAGCTTTAGATCACTCAATTAAAGTTGTAAACTTAGAAAATTCTTTTATTTACCCTTTAAGATTACTTCATTATGTTCTTATTGAAGAAAATTTTCAAAAGGAAAAAATAGCTCTTATTACCTAGGTATCTATATTTATTATTAAGAAAGATATACTATTATAGTATGTTGTAATAGTAAATATAGATATCTAAGTAATAAGAGCTAATTTTTTCCTATCTGGAAGTGTAGACTTCCTTGATAGCTCAGTTGGTAAAGAATCCACCTGCAACGCAGGAGACCCTGGTTCAGTTCCTGGGTTGGGAAGATCCACTGCAGAAGAGATAAGCTACCCACTCCAGTATTCTTGGGTTTCCCTTGTGGCTCAGCTGGTAAAGAATCTGCCTGCAATGCGGGAACCCTGGGTTTGATCCTTGGGTTGGGAAGATCCCCTGGAGAAGGGAAAAGTCTATCCACTCCAGTATTCTGGCCTGGAGAATTCCATGGACTGTAGAGCCCATGGGGTCACAAAGAGTTGGACACGACTGAGCAACTTTCACTTTCATTCTGGAAGTATAATTATTGCTGTAAGGTGAAACAAAATTAAAGTCAGTTTTTTTTTTTTTTTTAATTTAGTGAATGCTGTTAGTCACTGTCACTTGATTAAGGTCCTTTTAGAAAATTAACTATCTTTATGTTGCTTATTTGTGCTCTTATAAGGGAGAGCATATTTCTGTGGCTAATAAAGATTATAAACCTGTTAGAGAAGACTGGTTAGTGAAGAGAAGGCAATGGCACCCCACTCCAGTACTCTTGCCTGGAAAATCCCATGGACGGAGGAGCCTGGAAGGCTGCAGTCCATGGGGTCGCTGAGGGTCAGACACGACTGAACAACTTCACTTTCACTTTTCACTTTCATGCATTGGAGAAGGAAATGGCAACCCACTCTAGTGTTCTTGCCTGGAGAATCCCACGGACGGGGGAGCCTGGTGGGCTGCCGTCTATGGGGTTGCACAGAGTCGGACATAACTGAAGCAACTTAGCAGCATGCTGCTTATTTGTGCTCTTATAAGGGAGAGCATATTTCTGTGGCTAATAAAGATTATAAACCTGTTAGAGAAGACTGGTTAGTGAAGAGAAGAATGCATGGGTATAAATCTCAATTTAATTAGCAGATACTCTTGAAGTAATTAATTGTTATGGATGTTTCTCATTATTTAAACTAAAAGGTAGGTTAAAAGAAAAGTGTGAGAAGCTCCTTTTGCTAATGGTTTTTCTTCATTTAGTAATGATAGAATCCCTGGCAGTTGTTCAGAAAACATTTAATTTATTGGCATGAAAAATAATTAATAATTATGTTTGTAATCATCACCTTGGCCTGAACAAAAATTTCTAATTTATTGTTTATTAAGAAAAAGAAATTTATAAAATTTTTCATGAAGTAATTTTTATTAACCACCAAAATTATAATTGTACCTTTTCTACAGGTCTTAAAAAAATAAGAAGTGATAAGGTCCAACTCATTGTCGAATAGTTTGGGACAGGAGGGACCAGTGTGAAGTGGGTTCTGCTGTATAGGCGAGAGAAGTGAGCTTTATAAAGGTCTAAGCCCTGAACCCAGATTGAAGCACCACCTTTGGCTTCATGACCTCCTTTTCAGGATGACCCACTAAGTCCCAGCTATATACCTATGATTTTCTGCAAATGGGAATGTTGAGACTTTCCAAGTTGAGAAAATAATCAAGCAAGGATTATTAACATAGCATCATATATTCTAGTCTGAAAATGTTAATCACTCAGTTGCGTCCACTGGAGTGGGTTGCCATTTTCTTTTCCAGGGGTTCTTCCCGACCCAGGGATTGAACCTGGGTCTCCCACCTTGCAGACAGACCTTTTACTAAGCCACCAGGGGAGCCGTATTCTAGTCTACATAAACAATATTTTGTTAGAATTCTCCATGCCTGAATCATTGTCATGATCATTAAAAGTATAATGGCAATGATTCAGGCATGGAGAATTAATTGTCATAAAGCCATGGGTAATGTATTTGTATTCTAGTGATTTATATTACTTAAAAACGGTGGCTCAGACAATAAAGTGTCTGCCTGCAATGCGGGAGACCCGGGTTCGATTCCTGGGTCGGGAAAATCCCCTGGAGAAGGAAATGGCAACCCACTCCAGCACTCTTGCCTGGAAAATCCCATGGATGGAGGAGTCTGATAGGCTACAGTCCATAGGGTCTCAAAGAGTCGGACATGACTGAGCAACTTCACTACTCACTAAGTAATGGCAGAAGTCAGTATGAGTGCCTACAAGTACTTGATATGTAAGGAAACATAATTTGAGTGATATATAGGAGGTCCTTGAGGCCAGACTGGGATGTGACAATAATGTATACTTAAAAGTT
This sequence comes from Oryx dammah, assembly GCF_014754425.2. NCBI lineage: Eukaryota > Metazoa > Chordata > Mammalia > Artiodactyla > Bovidae > Oryx > Oryx dammah. The sequence continues at coordinate 77,614,062 of NW_024070189.1, read as the reverse complement.
GCAAAGAATCAGACATGAGTGAATTGACTGAACTGAAAATTAAAACAGGTATCAGCTTTAGCCAGCTGGGTGTATAGAAAGTACTTGCTCTTGATTTGTCACCATTAAAATACTGAAAAAACCCTTCAGAGCCACAATTATTATTAGACCCATTCACAAAAATTTTCATATTAATTAATTAATATTAGCTGTCTGGATTACCTGCACTGATGCCATCAGGAAATAATCTAGAACTAAGCTATATGCTAAGGAAGCATTAAAATATTCTAGTCTACATGAATAATATTTTAATGCTTCCTTAGCATATAGCTAGTAAAGATATAGTCATATCTTGCCTTACATTTAGATTGTTTAATCATTTGTGAGTTTATTTCCATGTGGGGCATTAGGGAGTGTTCTGATTTCATTCTGCTACATGTAGCTCTTCAGTTTTCCTAGTACCACTTACTGAAGACACTGTCTTTTGTATATTCTTGCCTCCTATGTCATTAGGTGACCATAGGTGTTTGGGTTTATCTCTGAACTTTCTATCCTGTTCTATTGATCTGTATTTCTGTTTTTTTTTTTTTTTTTTGTGCCAGTACCATAATGTTTTAATGACTGTAGCTTTGTATCAATAGTATGGTCTGAAGTCAGGGAGCCTGATTCCTCCAGCTCCATTTTCCTTCAACAGGATTACTTTGGTTATTCAGGGTCTTTTTTATTTCCATAAAAACTGTAAAATTTTTGTTCCAATTCGGTGAAAAATATCATTGGTAATTTGATGGGAATTACATTTTTATCTGTAGATTGCTTTGGGTAGCATAGTTATTTAGACCATATTTATTCTTTCAATTCAAGAACATGGTTTATCTTTCTGTCTGTCTGTGTCATCTTTGGCAACATTTTATACATGTTGTCACAATTGAATGTTAGAGGATTTAAGCATATCCTGTGTAACTCCACTGTGAGAGAACTCTTGGAAGCTTGAGCATGGAAGTTTCTTCTTTAAAAAAAAAAGTTATTGAAGTATTGTTGGTTTACAGTGTTGTATTAATTTCTGCTGTATAGCAAAGTAGTTGTTATACATGTATATATTCTTTCTTCATATCCCTTTACATTATAGTTTATAACAGGATATTGAGTATAGTTGCCTATGCTATCCAGTAGGACCTTACTGTTTATCCATTCTATATTTGATAGTTTGCATCTGCTAATCCCAAACTATATTCCATATGCCTTTCCTCTTTGCTGATTTTATCTACCTTTACTACAATAAATCATGGCTACGAATATGACTATATGCTGAGGCCTATGGGTCCATCTAATGAATCACTGAAACTGAGGGTGGTCTTTGGGACTTTGATCATAAGAAGTCAGTAAATTTGTCAGTATTTTTGCTAACTAGGCTCTTTGGGGTGATGAGGAGGAATATATACCAGAATTTCTTTGTGAGAATGCTTATTACAAAGCTGCATAGGGTCATGAAGGATAAAGAAATGTTACAAACCACAGTCCCATTTCTTAGATATTAGTCACTCTGAAACTGAGAATTTCCAGAATTAAACTGTGATATAGTCATGGGGAGAAAAAAAAAATGCTGGACTCTTTGATTATTTCTCTGTCAGGCTTTATCACATATATAACACCCCTACTGGACAGAATGTTAGGCCAAGCTACCTCAAAGAAAAGTGATCTTTTTCATGACCAGCCTAGGGCTTCTTTGCCCTTGATTTGGACACAGCTTCTGGTACAGTCATCTGTGGTCAGTGTATCAGAGATAGTATGGCTTATATGTCACAAGGATAACAGAATTAGGGACAATCAGCCTCTAGGGTTCATACTTCACTGATAGATGCTTGCATTGAGGCAGACACTTAGACCTTAAGATCCTCTTTACCAGTACAAACAAGAAGGGGTATGATGAGTGTATCATTTTTCTCTCTTTATACTGAAGCCAGGACCAGGAACATGGCATAACTAAAAATGAATTAAAGAAATGATGCATATTAAATTCCCAGTAAGAATTTTCCTGATTTTTCCTAAGGGCAATGAGGCAGAGAAATAGAGGAGAGACTCTTGAGAGTCCCTTGGACTGCAAGGAGATCCAATCAGTCCATTCTAAAGGAGATCAGCCCTGGGTGTTCTTTGGAAGGAATAATGCTAAAGCTGAAACTCCAGTACTTTGGCCACCTCATGCGAAGAGTTGACTCACTGGAAAGACTGTGATGCTGGGAGGGATTGGGGGCAGGAGGAAAAGGGGACGACAGAGGATGAGATGGCTGGATGGCATAAATGACTCAATGGACGTGAGTTTGAGTGAACTCCGGGAGATGGTGATGGACAGGGAGTCCTGGTGTGCTGCGATTCATGGAGCTGCAAAGAGTCAGACACGACTGAGTGACTGAACTGAACTGAACTGATAATGTTCTGTGAGAGAAAGGACATGGCATCTGCTCCACCAATCCCCCTTCACCTACAAAAATAGTCTCTTGCAGTTTTGTCCATTCTTTTAAACTTTGTATAAATTGAATCATATTTTAGTTAGTCTTGCATATTTTTACAATTTACATACAGTAATAGCAACTCTTCCCAGTTCCTTAAATGGACATCACCACATATATCATTCTTTGGCAATAGAGATTCACAACCAGACTAAAAATTTCAACTCCTGAAGTTGTGGTGTTTAGATTAAATTAACAAGGACATGTTTAAAAAGTAACTAGATTCCCAAACTATGCTGGAAACATAAGTAGCAGAAGAGAGATGGAATTTGATTATAAAAATAAATTGTTGCCTTCGGACATTCTGTTCTTTAGAAGAATTTAGAAATGACAAAACATTCTTGCAAGGATCCTCAGCAGAAATACATTTCCTTAATTTATAACCATAGTAGATGACTTGAGACAAAGTAAAACAATATGGTCTGGTGAAAGACCATATAATCAATAGAGAATACTGGCAAAATGAAAATAGTAAGGGTTGTAGACTTAAACTATAATGATATCTTGTGTTGAAAAAGCTGATACCCTTTCACAATTAATGATGACCCTTCTGCTTTGTAATCTGTGAAATTTTTCCCAACTCTGACTTCAGGATATTCAAAAAGAATAATTTGATTCATGTCAAGGCCAGATAACTGGTTAAAGTTGCTCTGAGCAGTGAAAGAAATAATCATCAGAAAACAAAGTGTGAAGTTAAGCAATGAACAATAGACCTTAAAATTGTAGAGACTGTAGTAATTATCTTGAAAAGCATATCATGAGATACAGATGCAATTACATGGGAATTCTAACTTCAGTACTGCCTAACTTAAGGTCTAGCTAGCACAGAGCTAAAATTATACATTGTCACAGTGTTATATCTGAATGGCTAGCTCTCAGAATCCTGAACATTATACAATGGATGTTCTTTTATATACCAAGTTTGGGCTTGTTTATTGCACTAAATGCCTGAAACACTAGACTGTGACTCTACTCTGTTAGTTTCCCAGGATCCTCATTCATCCTCCTCAATGATTCTGTCATATGATCAACCAGTGCTTCCTAGTAACCCTGGTGTTGGCAGAGACATACCTTTAATCTCCCTTCAGTTCCACTGGGAAGGACTTGCTTCCAGAAGAAACTTCTTTAATGAATTTTAGTTCACACACCTACCCAACTTCTGTGACAGCACAAATACTATTTTTATTTGTTTATTTACATATTTGCATATATCTTCCACCTTCCCTCCCCACACAGAACTCTTTCATTCAATTATTCAGCTAGCATTTGTTGAAGACTTTCTCTGTGTCAGACAGTATTTCTGGCATTATAGAGCTTCCACTCCAAAGAATGATTCACAAATACCAGACCAGCATCATGGTCTGAAGTCTCTCTCTGCTTACTCCTCTCTCATTTTATTTTTTACAGATAGTACCATTAATTAAACATTTGCATTTCCAACTCCATTTTGACATCTACTTCTTAGGATACTCCTTCTCATCCTTGTATATCTGAATAATTCTTATTCAAAATTAAGTATAAAGGAGGGATGAATTGACTAGACTTTAATAATGCAGTCTAGGTAAAGAAAAGAAAGAAAGTGATGTGTTCTCTATCCTTCATTACAGGAGACAAAGATGATACTTATATAAGGGAGCTGATAGTTGAATTGGATTTTCTACTAAGACTATTTTTTTATGCACAAAGTAACTATGGCCAGATCTGTAAACATTAAGCCCATGCCTGGGGAGTATGTTAAGACCAAATGACTGGCTGCATCTTGCAGTGAATATTGTTTTTTCCAGATTTTCCCTAGGAGGCACTCAAGTTGCTCATCACCCATGAGATCACTAACATCTCAAACCAGGATGCCATTCTTTCTGTTTTTCAGGATTAGAAGCCCAAATTTGGTACCACTCTCCTGTGTGTTGGGCTTAAAGGCTGTCTACTTGATTTACTATTTCATTTGTTTATTTATCTTCCAGTGACTCTGCTAGACATTTTCTGAAGAAAATGAAAGGACCCAGGCTTTTTGCTACATTCAGTTCAGTTCAGTTCAAGCGCTCAGTCATGTCTGACTCTTTGAGACCCCATGGACTGCAGCACACCAGGCCTCCCTGTCCATCACCAACTCCTAGAGCCTACCCAAACTCATGTCCGTTGAGTTGGTGATGCCATCCAACCATCTCATGCTCTGTCATTTCCTTCTCCTCCTGCCTTCAATCTTTCCCAGTATCAGGGTCTTTTCAGATGAATCAGCTCTTCACATCAGGTGGCCAAAGTATTGGAGTTTCAGCTTCAACATCAGTCTTATCATCACTTATTACAATGACTAGCACACAGTGTGTCCCTGATAAATCTACCACAGTGAAACTGTTTCATTATTGGACTTCTTAACAAATAAACTCTCTCTTTGCTCAATTGGATTTTCCTCAGGTGGTGACTTTGCTGCCTTAGATATCTAGTTGAGGATTTGTATTAAGAAAAAAGAAAACCAGTAACAAAAAATTTATTGTAATGTGATATTTGAGGCATTTCATCACTGAATTGTTTCTGTGGTAGTGTCTTAGGGTTGTCAAAACATGTCAAGGAAATGTAAGTATGAACAAAGATGATATTTAGATTTAGTACATTATTTATTAGCCATACTTCCTCAATTATTGAAAATTAGCATAAGCAACTCTTCCAATACAAAGTGAAAGGTATTCTTTTCTCATTAATTATAGGGACATTCCTTTCTTGGCATTCACTTGTTATATTACCATTAAAAAATAGAAATTTAAAAGAGAAACAACATTTAAGGCTTCAGTGCTGGGTCCATTTTCTCAGAAGGTAGAATTCTTGAACATATGGCTGCTTGATTATATAAATTTATGATTGCTATCTATGATATTATATATCAAATAGTTGTACATTTGTCTTTTAATATAAGTGAATACAAATTTATAAATAGCTCAAAATACAAAATGCTGGGTAGTAAGGTTATTTCTGCTTTATTGACTATGCCAAAGCCTTTGACTGTGTGGATCACAATAAACTATGGAAAATTCTGAAAGAGATGGGAATACCAGACCATCTGACCTGCCTCTTGAGAAACCTATATGCAGGTCAGGAAGCAACAGTTAGAACTGGACATGGAACAATAGACTGGTTCCAAATAGGAAAAGGAGTACGTCAAGGCTGTATATTGTCACCCTGCTTATTTAACTTCTATGCAGAGTACATCATGAGAAACGCTGGACTGGAAGAAACACAAGCTGGAATCAAGATTGCTGGGAGAAACAGCAATCACCTCAGATATGCAGATGACACCACCCTTATGGCAGAAAGTGAAGAGGAACTAAAAAGCCTCTTGATGAAAGTGAAAGAGGAGAGTGAAAAAGTTGGCTTAAAGCTCAACATTCAGAAAACTAAGATCATGGCATCCAGTCCCATCACTTCATGGGAAATAGATGGGGAAACAGTGGAAACAGTGTCAGACTTTATTTTTGGGGCTCCAAAGTCACTGCAGATGGTGACTGCAGCCATGAAATTAAAAGATGCTTACTCCTTGGAAAGAAAGTTATGACCAACCTAGATAGCATATTGAAAAGCAGAGACATTACTTTGCCGACTAAGGTCCGTCTAGTCAAGGCTATGGTTTTTCCTGTGGTCATGTATGGATGTGAGAGTTGGACTGTGAAGAAAGCTGAGGGCTGAAGAATTGATGGTTTTGAACTGTGGTGTTGGAGAAGACTCTTGAGAGTCCCTTGGACTGCAAGGAGATCCAACCAGTCCATTCTAAAGGAGATCAGTCCTGGATGTTCTTTGGAAGGAATGATGCTGAAGCTGAAACTCCAATACTTTGGCCACCTCATGCAAAGAGTTGACTGATTGGAAAAGACTCTGATGCTGGGAGGGATTGGGGGCAGGAGGAGAAGGGGACGACAGAGGATGAGATGGCTGGATGGCATCACAGACTCGATGGACGTGAGTTTGAGTGTACTCCAGGTGTTGGTGATGGACAGGGAGGCCTGGCGTGCTGTGATTCATGGGGTTGCAAAGAGTCGGAAACAACTGAGCAACTGAACTGAACTGAAGGTAAATAAGAATTTGACCTAGGGATAAAATTATCTTCTTGTTTCTATAGGCATTTGAATATTCCCACCTTTGGGATCTGTTAATGGGTGCATCTCACAGGACATGCAGGGGATGGGCCCATGAAAAGACTGAGACCATATGTCCTTAGGGTATAGTGTCTTTGGACAGGTCCTGCTAGGCTCAGATTTAATTGTGAAGCCAAATGCTAATTACTTATAAGTCCATCCCTGCTTTTTTATATCTAGAATTCTTTTTTTCCTGCAGTTTTGAATGTTTTTGTATTCACAGACCCAAGGAGAACTCTTCATATCATTTGTTTCAAGGTTAGGTACGGATTTGAGGCTGAATGTGATGGGAGAATAGAGCTTTCTCCACCCAGCAGTTACTACTCCAGTAACTGCTAGACGCCACAACGAGAACTCACTAGGTGGTGAACTATCATAAGAACAAATCACCTTCTTCTGAAACATCAAACAGGTTTCTTAGGAGGAGGAGAGAGATGCGCAAGTAATGCCATCTGGCAGTAGGAAGCACTTTATACATACCATAGCAAAGGGGGTGCTAGCACATCCTATGCATCATGAGTGCTGAGGCAGGGAGTCACACAAGGTGAAGAGGTGCGGGGGCCCTACCTGCAGGAGAGACTAGTGCCTCAAGGACAGGAAGGAGCCCCTAGGACACTGAGGGCTTTAAATTCTTTAGGTGGAAGGTTCAGATGGTAAAGAATCTACTTGCAATGCAAGAGATAATGGGTTCCATCCCTGGGTCAGGAATATCCCCTCTAGAAGGGACTGGCAGCCCACTCCAATATTCTTGCCTGGAGCTTCCATGGACAGAAGAGCCCCACTACAGTCTGGGGTGGCAAAGAGTTGGACACGACTGAGCAACTTAACACACACACAGAGTTCATTAGCAGAGATCTGTACCTGAGGTTCCTTCCAGGGATCACCTACCAGTCGTTTCCAACTATTGCGACCTCTGGACTGTAGCTGGCAGGCTCCTCTGTCCATGTGAATTCTGCAGGCAAGAATACTGGAGTGGGTTGCCATTTCCTTCTCCAGGGGATCTTCCCAGTATAGTAGACCAACTTTTATTTCTTCTGACTCTATATAATGGTTTTCATATTTTTGTTTATTGAAGCATAGTAAGAATATTTTATATTCTGTTTGATAATTCTAGGATTTAAGTCACTATGAGTCTTATGCTGCTATCTTCTTCATAAACCTGTTTTATGATTTTTATAATGCTATTATCTTTCTTGGAAGTTTATTGGTGAGAATTCTCTGATGCTTGAATCGAAAGTGGGTCCTTGTAGAGTTGATTTATATTTGCTTCCATCTTTCACTTAAAATTACTACCTTTCGTCAGGGCCACTTTGAGATAAACGTTGACTGTGAGATCTTTTACATAATGTGGGTTCCAGCTAAAAACCTAGGTGAGAGCTAACTTAACGTGGTAAATCCTTTGGAGGGATTTTTGCCTTTAGTAAATGGTAATTTTTGAGGCAGATTATATTTTTTATAGCACTCTGGGTGTGTATTTGTGTTTTTAGAACTCCCTTACTCTGATGAGAAGATCTTTAGATTGGGTGCTCCGTGGCTTGGCCATGTCCAACTCTTTGTGACCCCATGGACTGTAGCCTGCCAGGGCCCTCTGTCCATGGGATTGTCTCAGCAAGAATACTGGAGTGAGTTCCCGTTTCCTTCTCCAAGGGATCTGCGCGACCTAGGAATGAACTCACGTCTCTTGTGGCTCCTGCATTGGCCGGAGTGTTCTTTACCTCTAAACCACTTGGGAATCCCCTCTTTTGGATTGGGGTTTCTTCTAACAGATGTTATAATTTGGCTGTGGACTTTATTCATCATCTCTAAGGCCCCTTGATGAGGGTGAAAGAGCAGAGTGAAAAATCTGACTTAAAAAACTCATTAAAAAAAAAAAAAAACCAAAACACAAACCTAAGATCATGGCATCCAGTCCCATCCCTTCATGACAAATAGAAGGGGAAAAAGTAGAAGCAATGACAAATTTTATTTTCTTGGGCTCCAAAATCACTGCAGACAGTGACTACAGTCATGAAATTAAAAGATGCTTGCTCCTTGGAAGAAAAGCTATGACCAACCTAGATACCATATTAAAAAGCAGAGACATCACTTTGTCAACAAAGGTCCATCTGGTCAAAGCTATGGTTTTTCTAGTAGGCATGTATAGATGTAAGAGCTAGACCATAAAGAAAGCTGAGTGCCAAATAATTGATGCTTTTGAATTGTAGTGATGCAGAAGACTCTTGAGAGTCCCTTGGACTGCAGGGAAATCAAACCAGTCAATCCTAAAGGAAATCAACCTTGAATATTCACTGGAAGGAATGATGCTGAAGATGAAACTCCAGTACTTTGGCTACCCAATGCAAAATGCCAACTCACTGGAAAAGACCCTGATGCTAGGGAAGATTGAAGGCAAAGAAAATAAGGCATCAGAAGATGAGATGATTAGATAGCATCTCTGACCCAATGGACATGAGTTTGAGCAAACTCCAGGAGATAGTGAAGGACAGGGAGGCCTAGTATGCTGAGGTTCATGGGTCACAGAGTGGAACATGACTTAGCCATTGAACAACAAGGCCTTGAAATGCCATGAAATATCAAGTCAAAGGTATTACATAAGGAGTTTCCTTTAAGGGGAGAGCCACATTTAGAGCTCTACTTGTGTTCTAGACTGTAGAGCAGGGCTTGGCAAACTAATATTTTAGAATTAATAGACCACATACTGACAGGCTACATAATTTCTGTCGTATATTCTTCATCTGCTTGTTGTTAATTTTTCTTATAGCTCTTTAAAAATGTAAAAACTATTAGCTCTGGGCCATGCTTTTTATTTTACCATTTATTAATAGACTTCTACTTAAGAGCCTAAATTCCTCTTTCATTTAATTTTTGACCTCTAAGATTCTTCATAGTTCACTGATATGTTTTTAAGTCTATGAAAGTTGTTTTCTGGCATTATTTTTATTTTTTTACTTTACAATACTGTATTGGTAAGTTTTCAGATATATGTCAGTCAGGACACCCCATCACTGCTGGAAATAAAATTTTTAGTCTTTTTGTATGGAGTCTATAAATATTTACTTAAATTAATGATCATATTTGCCATTTTCTATTTTTACTGTGTTTTTCTATCTCAGACCTTTTTGGCATGATATTCTTTCTCTTTCAAATATATACTTCAGTTAGAATTATGTTGGCTAAATTTTTGCAATATGTATTCTTTTAAAAATATTATTTCACTATGCATTCAATTATATGTTCCATTTTATTTTCTTCAACTCTCTGAAGATACTGTGGACTTTTACTTATCTCGAATGGGATGTATTGTGCATTCTGATTCTGGTGACTTAAATATTTTTTAAAATTAATTCCAGGAAATTTTAAGCTATTACCTCTCTGAATTATCTTACCTCATTCTGCTTTTTTCTTTAGAATACTCCAATTAGATGTATGTTAGACCTGTCACTCTTCACTTTCTCTTTCATTATGTCTTCACCTTCTTCCTCTGCTCCCTTTCCTCCTCCTCTGGCTTCTGGGTAATTTCCTGATGTGTTGGTTATTTTACTCTATCTTATGGTGCCTTTGTTCCATTCTTTTTTCTTTTGACATTTTAAAGGGTTTGGGGAACATTCTATGTGGTAATTCTGTGAGTCCTAGAATGAAAATACTGGCTTTTGCTAGGTATCTGGATGCTTTCCCCATACTGGATAGTTGATTTAAACTAATTAATTTCTTGATTTAGGGTTTTTAAACCATGTGGCTAGTAAGCCTTTAAATGCCATTTAGACATGTAGTCTGACTTTTGAATACATATTCTCAGGGAGGAACGTTCTATTTCACTCTATTCTTAACAAAACCAGGGATTACCAAATTTTGTTGCTATCTCTATAGGAGGAGATGGATTATTTTATCAGCTTACTTTTTCACTGAAGGTGAACCTCTTCAGGAATATGCACTTAAAGGGTTTTCTCCATTTTATTTTCTATTAGACTTTCCCCCCTTATAATAAATGCTCTTTGTTAACAAGAATCTGAAAATGCCCTCAGATGTAGCTTTTTTTCAGTAATTTGTGTGTTTGCTTTGGTTCTGGTCTCTTGAGGCTATATTCTTTTTTTTCCCAGCTATACATTTAAAAGGACATCATCACTATTTTCACTAGTATGTTTGGGAGAATGAACATTTCCTGGATTTGTAGGATTTCCCAGAAAAAGATATTTTCTGTTGGCATCTTCAAAGTGAAAATGATAGTCGCTCAGACATGTCTGACTCTTAGCGACCCCATGGACCATAGCCCGCCAGGTTCCTCTGTCCATGGAATTCTCCAGGCAAGAATACTGGAGTAGGTAGCCATTTCCTTTCCCAGGGGGATCTTCCTGGCCCAGGGATTGAAATTGGGTCTCCTGCACTGCAGGCAGATTCTTTACTGTCTGAGGAACCAGGAAGGTGCATTGGCATCTTACTTTAAGGCATTGACATCTTACTTTAACTCTTATTTTTTTCCTTCAGAGAAGACAAAATACTTAAGATGTAGGATTAAATTCTTTATTGGAATCTGTTACTGTTATCATGATCTTAGGGAATAACTTACATTTAGAATTTCAATAGCTTCATCAACTAATTTGGCTTTCCAGGTGGCTCAGTGATAAAGAATCTGCCTGCCAATGTCGGAGAGACATGGGTTCAATCTTTGGGTCAGAGAGATTCCCTGGAAAAGGAAATGGCAGTCCACTCCAGTTTTCTTGCCTGGGAAATCCCATGGACAAAAGTGCCTGATGCGTCACATTCCTTGGGGTTGCTAAGATGTGGACACAACTGAGTGACTGAGCACGGCACAGAACACACATCAGCTAATTTAGGGCCCTATTAATACCAGCCTCAAAGTGTTGTAGGTTGGTATAGGCAGTGGGTATTAACATACTTTTCAAAACCATAATGCACTACACAAACACTGGGTAATATTATTAACATAATTACCAGTTCAACATGTTTCAGTTAAGTAGTTCTTTAAAGCAAAAAATAGAACTTTTGCTAATATATCATTATAAATTGATGTTTCATATACAGAAAAATATTCCTTCATGGTCTTATGAAATTCAAAAGCTTTTTTGGAGAATAAAACAGAAAGAAATACATCTTTAATCTGAATGAAAACTTATTTGTGTTTATCACTTAGAAAAATAACAAAGTCAACTAAACCCAATAGTTCTTTTATAATACTATGGTTAACTTTGATAAGTCTCAGGGAAGAAAACAAACCCAAATTCTCTTATTCCTAAATCAAAGGAAAGCACAAATGTAGACTTCCTCAATATAAGAGGCTATTTGACAAGCAAGTTCAAATTAAACTCCCCTAAAATGTTTAACAAACAGTATATCTGTTTCTTATCTGGTGTGGTATATAATACCATTTATTTATACAACTTTTAAGACATTTAATACCACTTTACTATATAGTTCATCTTTTCCACATTTCTTGCAATAAGTTTTCATATAATTTCAAGTTGTCATTATTTGTACTACTTACAGTGAAGTATTGTGTTTGGCTGCTATATCATTTACTTGCCTGAGATAGAATTTATTACTTCATCTAGCAAGGGTAATACAGGAAGACAGCTTTCTTTCTTAACCATAAATTGTTCATTTGATCACAAATATGTCTTGTTTCACGATGATCATAGGTAAAGTTATTGGCTTCTGTGGAAAATATTGTTTTAATACATGTTCATTTTTTTGTTAATTATTTGGTAAAAAAAAGTAAAGCATTTAATATCAGTGTGTAAGGAATATGATCAATTTAGTTAAACAGAATTTTTTTTCTGATTGTGTAAGTTTAGAAAATTTGAAGGAAAAATAGAACCTGTTTCCAAAAGCAAACGAAAACAGGAATTCATTCTGAATCTGAATTCAATTTGAAACACATTTCCAAAGTTTTTATTTATCTAGTTTTAGGAAGATACTTTAAAAAATTTTCCATTTGTAAAACTTCAATTGAATAATGCTTCTCTTTCAGGTATACTTCTAAGCACTTAATAATGTTAATATCCTTAAACATGCCAATATCCCTGTGTATCTGTTTCCTGCAGATGAATAAACAAAGAATATAGTATTAAAAAACTTGCACAAGGTTAGTTAGCTAATAGATAGTAAAGTCAGAATTTCTACAAGGTTTTGGAGTTTCTATATTGCCTCCAACCAACATTTTGAAAGCTTATTTAAAATTTTCTGTTCATATTGAAGAACAGACACTCAGAACTGTTCATTTTTTAATGGATAACCAATCTGAAAATATTTTGATTTTTAAAGAATGCTTGATCAAGTGGATGTTTACTGATGTGACTTCAGTAAATATAAAAAGCAAAATGAAGAATTTGAGGCAACTTGAACACATTTTTGTTCAAGTTGCACCAGGGGGCATGTTTTTACCATGAAATAGTTCCTAAATTTTCCAGCTATTCTCTAGTGTCACTGTTCTGACTCTGTAGTCTCCCTAAATGTTTCGACCAAGATACTCTTAGTATTCCACTCAGCTCCACTAAATTTTAGACAGACTTCTTAACTATAGGACCCTGACCTCTTTTTCTGGGAGCATTTACCTAAGAAAACTTTCCATTGTAAATTCTATCTCTGCTTCTTTGAACTGTAAATCTTTTTTCAGGCTCTTGACAGTTTTACAAACCAAGACTTTTTCTGGAGTCCCTGGGAGCCCTCCCTTTGAAATGTAATTATCAAGAAAGATAGGGCCCCTGTCTTCCAATCTCTGAAGGAGGGTAAGAGCCCGACTTTGATAAGTGCCAGATTGCAAACACAGAAGACCTAATTATTTTGACCAGCTTCCTCAAAATCCTTTAATTCTTTCCTACTAGCTCATACCTCTCCCTAGTGTCTAAGAATAAAAAGTTTTCTGTTTTAGTTCTTTTCCTCTGCCCCACTGCAAAATCCTGATCTCCATTGCAGTTAATTTGAATAAGGTCTTTCTTGTTGTTTTAAACAAGTGTCCAGTGTAGTTTTTCTTCTACAGTATCACTATACTGTGCCTTAGCTCTGGAATACGGAGGTGGTCTCTACAGGCTACAGAGGAGGACTATTTCTCTTTTATGAGAAAGATTAATACAAATTGTTGACTGTCTAGATTGGTTTTGTTTCTTTTTAGTCATTATCTTAGCTAGTACTATCTGATAATTTTTCTTTGTGATTCAGTATATAGAGATTCCTCCATGAGAGGGCAGACAGACTGAAAACAACAATCACAGAAAACTAACCAATCTGATCATATGGACCACAGCCTTGTCTAAATCAGTGAGACTATGAGCCATGCCCTGTAGGGCCGCCCAAGATGGATGGGTCATGGTGGAGAGTTCTGACAAAATTTGGTCTACTGGAGAAGGGAATTGCAAACCACTTCAGTATTCTTGCCTTGAGAACCCCATGAACAGTATGAAAAGGCAAAAAGATAGGAACTGAAAGATGAACTCCCCTGGTCAGTAGGTGCCCAATATGCTACAGGAGATCAGTGGAGAAATAACTTCAGAAAGAATGAAGAGACGGAGCCAAAGCAAAAACAACACCCAGTTGTGGATGTGACTGGGGATCGAAGCAAAGTCTGATGCTGCAAAGAACAATATTGCATAGGAACGTAGAATGTTAGGTCCATGAATCAAGGCAAATTGGAAGTGGTCAAACAGGAGATGGCAAGAGTGAACATCAACATTTTAGGAATCACCAAACTAAAATGGACTGGAACGGGTGAATTTAGCTCAGATGACCATTTATCTACTACTGTGGGCAGGAACCCCTTAGAAGAAATGGAGTAGCCACCCCTTAGAAGAAATGGAGTAGCCATCATAATCAACAAAAGAGTCCAAAATGCAGTACTTGGATGCAATCTCAAAAACGACAGAATGATCTCTGTTCGTTTCCAAGGCAAGCCATTCAATATCATGGTAACCCAAGTCTATGCCCTGACCAGTAAAGCTAAAGAAGCTGAGTTGAACGGTTCTATGAAAACACCTTCTATAACTAACACCCCCAAAATATATCCTCTTCATTATAGGGGACTGGAATGAAAAAGTAGGAAGTCAAGAAACACCTGGAGTAACAGGCAAATTTGGCCTTGGACTACAGAATGAAGCAGGGCAAGGCTAATAGAGTTTTGCCAAGAGAATGAACTGGTCATAGCAAACACCCTCTTCCAACCACACAAGAGAAGGCTCTACACATGGACATCACCAGATGGTCAACACCGAAATCAGATTGTTTATATTCTTGGCAGCCAAAGATGGAGAAGCTCTATACAGTCAGCAAAAACAAGACTGGGAGCTGACTATGGCTCAGACCATGAACTCCTTATTGCCAAAGTCAGACTTAATTGAAGAAAGCACGGAAAACCATGAGACCATTCAGGTATGACCTAAATCAAATCCCTTACTATATGGTGGAAGTAACAAATAAGTTTAAGGGCTTAGATCTGATAGAGTGCCTGATGAACTATGGGTGGAGGTTCTTGACATTGTACAGGAGACAAGGACCAAGAACATTCCGAAGAAAAAGAAATGCAGAAGGCAAAATGGCAGTCTGAGGAGGCCTTACAAATAGCTGTGAAAAGAAAAGTGAAAAGCAAAGGTGAAGAGGAAAGATATACCCATTTGAATGCAGAGTTCCAAAGAATAGCAAGGAGAGATAGGAAAGTTTTCTTCAGCGATCAATGCAAAGAAATAGAGGAAAACAATAGAATGGGAAAGACTAGAGATCTCTTCAAGAAAATTAGAGATGCCAAGGGAACATTTCAGGCAAAGATGGGCTTAATAAAGCACAGAAATGGTATGGACCTAACAGAAGAACTGTACAAAAAAGATCTTCATGACCCAGATAATCACAATGGTGTGATCACTCACCTAGAGCCAGATATTCTGGAATTTGAAGTAAAGTGGGCCTTAGAAAGCATCATTATGACCAAAGCTAGTGGAAGTGATCGAATTCCAGTTAAGCTATTTCAGATCCTAAAAGATGATGCTGTGAAAGTGCTGCACTCAATATGCCAGCAAAGTTGGAAAACTCAGCAGTAGCCACAGGACTGGAAAAGGTCAGTTTTCATTCCAATCCCAAAGAAAGGCAATGCCAAAGAATGGTCAAACTACCGCCCAATTGCACTCATCTCCCACACTAGCAAAGTAATGCTCAAAATTCTCCAAGCTAGGATTCAACAGTACCTGAATTTTAAATTTCCAGATGTTCAAGCTAGTTTTTGAAAAGGCAGAGGAACCAGAGATCAAATTGCCAACATTCGTTGGATCATAGAAAAAGCAAGAGAGTTGCAGAAAAACATCTATTTCTGCTTTATTGACTATGCCAAAGTCTTTGTGTGGATTATCACAAACTGTGAAAAAATTTTTAAGAAATGGGAATATGAGACTACCTGACCTGTCTCTTGAGAAATCTGTATGCAGGTCAGGAGGCAACAGTTAGAACTGGACTTGGAACAACAGACTTGTCCCTTATTGGGAAAGGAGTACGAAAAGGCTATATATTGTCACCCTGCTGATTTAACTTGTATGCAGAATACATCATGAGAAATGCTGGGCTGGATGAAGCACAAGCTGGAGTCAAGACTGGGAGAAATATCATAAACCTCAGATATGCAGATGGCACCTTCATTATGGCAGAAAGTGAAGAATAACTAAAGAGCTTCTTGATGAAAGTGAAAGAAGAGAGTGAAAAAGTTGGCTTAAAGCTCACCACTCAGAAAACTAATATCATGGCATCCGGTCCCATCACTTCATGGCCAATAGATGAGGAAACAGTGACAGGCTTTATTTTTGGGGGGGTTCCAAAAACACTGCAGATGGTGACTGCTGCCATGAAATTAAAAGACGCTTATTCCTTGGAAGAAAAGTTATGACCAATCTAGACAGCATATTAAAAAAAGAGACATTACTTTGTCAACAAACGTCTGTCTAGTGAAGGCTATGGTTTTTCCAGTAGTCGTGTATGCATGTGAGAGTTGGACTATAAAAAAAAAACTGAGTGCCTAAGAATTGATGTATTAGAACTGTGGTGTTGGAGAAGACTCTTGAGGGTCCCTTGGGCTGCAAGAAGATCCAACCAGTCCACCAGTCCTGAATATTCCTAAAGGAACCCAGTCCTGAATATTCATTGGAAGGACTGATCTTGAGGCTGAAACTCGAATATTTTGGCCAACTGATGCAAAGAACTGACTCATTGGAAAAGGCTCTGAGTGCTGGGAAAGGTTGAAAGTGAGAGGAGAAGGGGAAGACAGAGGATGAGATGGTTGGATGGCATCACCGACTCAATGGACATGAGTTTGAGTAAACTTTGGGAGTTTGTGATAAACAGGGAGGCCTGGCATGCTGCAGTCCATGGGACTGCAAAGAGTCAGACATGACTGAGCAACTGTACTGAACTGAACTGACATAGAGACTCAGATAAATATAATACTAGTGGAATACAACAAGTTAGGCTATGTCCCCAACTGGAAGAAATATGAGACTTTCATTTTTTAAAAATTCAACAAGTATTTCCATAAGCATTCATTCAACTAATATTAGTTGTGCAATTCCCAAGCACTTTTGTAAGTGCCTAGGCAATGGCACCCCACTCCAGTACTCTTGCCTGGAAAGTCCCATGGGCATAGGAGCCTGGTGGGCTGCAGTCCATGGGGTCGCGAAGAGTTGGACACGACTGAGCGACTTGACTTTCACTTTTTACTTTCATGCATTGGAGAAGGAAATGGCAACCCACTCCAGTGTTCTTGCCTGGAGAGTCCCAGGGATAGGGGAGCCTGGTGGGCTGCTGTCTATGGGGTCGCACAGAGTTGGACATGACTGAAGCGACTTAGCAGCAGCAGCAGCAACAGCAGCAGCAGCAGCAGCAGCAGGCTTATACCTACAAAGCCTTTTAGAACTAACACCTAAAAAAGATGTCCTTTTCATTATAGGGGACTGGAATGCAAAAGTAGGAAGTCAGGAAACACCTGGAGTAACAGGCAAATTTGGCCTTGGAGTACAGAATGAAGTAGGGCGAAGACTAATAGAGTTTTGCCAAGAAAATGCACTGGTCATAACAAACACCCTCTTCCAACAACACAAGAGAAGACTCTACATATGGACATCACCAGATGGTCAACACCAAAATCAGATTGTTTATATTCTTGGCAGCCAAAGATGGAGAAGCTCTATACAGTCAACTTTTAAAAAAAGACCAGGTGCTGACTGTGGCTCAGATCATGAACTCCTTATTACCAAATTCAGACTGAAATTGAAGAAAGTAAGGAAAACCACTAGACCATTCAGGTATGACCTAAATCAAATCCCTTATGATTACACAGTGGAAGTGAGAAATAGATTTAAGGGCCTAGATCTGATAGATAGAGTGCCTGAGGAGCTATGGAATAAGGTTCGTGACATTGTACAGGAGACAGGGATCAAGACCATCCCCATGGAAAAGAAATGCAAAAAAACAAAATGGCTGTCTGGAGAGGCCTTACAAATAGCTATGAAAAGAAGAGAGGTGGAAAGCAAGGGAGAAAAGGAAAGATATAAGCATCTGAATGCAGAGTTCCAAAGAATAGCAAGAAGAGATAAGAAAGCCTTCTTCAGTGATCAATGCAAAGAAATAGATAAAAAGAACAGAATGGGAAAGACTAGAGATCTCTTCAAGAAAATTAGAGACACCAAGGGAACATTTCATGCAAAGGTGGGCTCGAAAAAGGACAGAAATCATATGGACCTAACAGAAGCAGAAGATATTAAGAAGAGGTGGCAAGAATACACAGAAAAATTGTACAAAAAAGATCTTAACGACCCAGATAATCATGATGGTGTGATTACTCGTCTAGAGCCAGACATCCTGGAATGTGAAGTCAAGTGGGCCTTAGAGCATCACTACGAACAAAGCTAGTGGAGGTAATGGAATTCCAGTTGCGCTCTTTCAAATCCGGATAGATGATGCTGTGAAAGTGCTGCACTCAATATGCCAGCAAATTTGGAAAACTCAGCAGTGGCCACAGGACTGGAAAAGGTCAGTTTTTATTCCATTCCCAAAGAAAGGCAATGCCAAAGAATGCTCAAACTACCACACAATTGCACTCATCTCACATGCTAGTAAAGTAATGCTCAAAATTCTCCAAGCCAGGCTTCAGCAATCCATGAACCATGAACTCCCAGATGTACAAGCTGGTAGCCCTGGTGGATCCAGGGAATTCGAAGCGGGGTCGGTGTTGGTGAGGAAAGACTTATTTATTTATTAATATGAGATTAGATTAGGAAGAAATAGTGTAGTAGGAAAATTAAGTGGAGAAAAGAGGCTGATTAACTTGGTTTACGTGGAAAACCAATAAAGTTGCAGACAAGGAATTTGCACCATCTATGTTAGGCCGCCGGTGCTCATTTGAATATTGGAGAGCGCCCCGCCTTGGGCTCTCTCTTTTATGGATCTTAGAAGCCGGGACAAGTAAGTAGACATGGTGAGCCTCCACGCCCCAGATGGGAATTCAGCTTGAAATTAGAGTAAAGAGGAGACACGAGGGAAACCAGTCCTTCCAATGACTGGCCCCTCCTCTATTGTCCTTCAAGGCCTTTTATACTTCTGATTATACATAGAGATCAATGGATAATACAAAATTATGTAGCATTAGCAGCCCAGACTTTCTGTATATCTTTTTGTATAAAAAAGGTCTCAGGTGACTTACATTATCTTCTGGCCAAGAGGCTTACTAACACTTTTTGGCTCTCTTCCTTAATGAATGTTAATTTCGTTTCCCCTGAAGTGTTTTTCTTTAATCTGCATCTCCTTAAAGCACTAAAGTTACATCTCTATAGAACAAAGGCGCAGTGGTTATAACAAAGAAAGTACTTAACTCAAAGATCTAATGTTGCTAATACCAGGTCTACTACTTGTTTTTCTATATACCAACTATATCTAAAAATAAAGGATATGAAAATTTGGCAGCAAGTATTGGCTCAACAATGAAACGCTTAATCAGTTTTATTCTAATAATCTTGACACCTCAGAAGCCCCTGCATTCCTAGGATGTTTTAAGCTTCCTGTGCCTCTCGAGGTTGGGAGACTGTAAACAATCACATGCGCAGCTGTAGTCCTGTAGGCAGGCTAGAAAGCCATTAGAGGGGTTTTTGGATTGAAACACTCATATTATGCCCAGGAGATTTATTATCTAAAAGCTCTAAATTATTTTTTTTTCCAGAAAAAGGTGGTGGGGGGACAGTCCCCTGTTAATGACAGAAGAGTAGATGGAAAGCATAACACAGTAAAGCAGGCAGACTCTGGTCTTGGGGGGTGGATGCTCAGGAAATTCCAGGGGGAACCCCTGAAGTCTGATCACGTCCTTGTGTTTTGTCAGGCTTCCTTCCGCATGACCTTGTCATGGTGGGATTCCTCACGCTGGCCCCTGGCACACTGGATCATGAAAACAGCAAGAGAGTTCCAGAAAAACATCTATTTCTGCTTTATTGACTATGCCAAAGCCTTTGACTGTGTGGATTACAATAAACTGTGGAAAATTCTGAAAGAGATGGGAGTACCAGACCATCTGACCTGCGTCTTGAGAAATCTGTATGCAGGCCAGGAGGCAACAGTTAGAACTGGACATGGAACAACAGACTGGTTCCAAACAGGAAAAAGAGTACTTCAAGGCTGTATATCGTCACCCTGCTTATTTAACTTATATGCAGAGTACATCATGAGAAATGCTGGACTGGAAGAAACACAAGCTGGAATCAAGATTGCCAGGAGAAATATCAATAACCTCAGATATGCAGATGACACCACCCTTATGGCAGAAAGTGAAGAGGAACTATAAAGCCTCTTGATGAAAGTAAAAATGGAGAGTGAAAAAGTTGGCTTAAAGCTCAACATTCAGAAAACGAAGATCACGGCATCCGGTTCCATCACTTCATGGGAAATAGATGGGAAAACAGTGGAAACAGTGTCAGACTTTATTTTTTTGGGCTCCAGAATCACTGCAGATGGTGACTGCAGCCATGAAATTAAAAGACGCTTACTCCTTGGAAGAAAAGTTATGACCAACCTAGATAGTATATTCAAAAGCAGAGACATGACTTTGCCGACTAAGGTCTGTCTAGTCAAGGCTATGGTTTTTCCTGTGGTCATGTATGGATGTGAGAGTTGGACTGTGAAGAAGGCTGAGCACCAAAAAATTGATGCTTTTGAACTGTGGTGTTGGAGAAGACTCTTGAGAGTCCCTTGGACTGCAAGCAGATCCAACCAGTCCATTCTGAAGGAGATCAACCCTGGGATTTCTTTGGAAGGAATGATGCTGAAGCTGAAACTCCAGTCCTTTGGCCACCTCATGGGAAGAGTTGACTCATTGGAAAAGACTCTGATGCTGGGAGGGATTGGGGGCAGGAGGAGAAGGGGATGACAGAGGATGAGATGGCTGGATGGCATCACTGACTTGATGGACATGAGTCTGAGTGAACTCCGGGAGTTGGTGATGGACAGGGAGGCCTGGAGTGCTGTGATTCATGGGGTCGCAAAGAGTCAGATACAACTGAGCGACTGAACTGAGGCTTATATGTACTGGAGGATAAGTGAGACAAATTCCCTGACTTCAAAAGCTTATTAATACATTCTATTAGATGTGAGTAACACAAAGCAAGGCTTCTAACACTTTTTTTTTTAAGGGTAAATAACATTCTAAACTGAAGAAGATATGTTTTGTATCTTGAACATTTGACAATTGTTGGTAAATATGTGCAAATAAGATAAGGTCTGAGTCTTCCCTAGTGGCTTAAATGGTAAAGAATCTGCCTATAAAGCAGGTGACCCAGGTTTGATCCCCGGATTGGGAAGATCCCCTGGAAAAGAGAATGGCAACCCACATCAGTATTCTTCCCTGGAGAATTCCATGGACAGAATAGCCTGGTGGGCTACAGTCTGTGGGGTCGCAACGAGTTGGACACAACTGTGCGACTAACAAGATTTGCTGTCAGTAAATGTAGCTCTGAGAGTAAAGAATTCTCCTGCAACTCAGGAGACCTGGATTCAATCCATGGGTCGGGAATATCCCTGGAGAAGGGAATGGCTACCCACTCCAGGATTCTTGCCTGGGAAATGCCATGGACAGAGGAGTCTGGTGGGCTATAGTCCATGGGGCTACAAAGACGTGACTGAGCCACCACCTTTACTGTCAGTAAAGCACTACGTTTTGTCATTCTTTCTGTATATATTTTTTATGTTCCCACTTTTATACAAAAAGGCCATTAAGTGCTGACATGTATTTGTCATCTCTGACACAGTTCTGGCTTGACATGATTTGCCCTATGCAAATCCTTAGGGCTGTGGAACAGAAGGCTGAGCTCTTGAGGAGAGAGATAATCTCACATTTTAGAACCACAGACACATACACAAAACTTTGAGTTAGAAAGGAGGAAAAAAACAACTCTTTATGAGACAAGGAACGTTAAGGAATAATTGGGAGTTTGTGAAAAGATCAGCTTGTTACAATCCATGATAATTTCCTGACAACATCCTAATTTGTATATAAAACATCCCTAGAATTTTCTTTCTTAAATATTCACCATATTTTGCATCATGATTGTATTTCTTTAACTTGTTATAAACTAACTAATTCATCTAAACGCCTGTGTTTTTGAATTGTGATAAAATCATTTTGTTAAATCAATAATGGTAATTATTTTCATTTCCATCCTGTATGTAATGCATGCTCATTACTAAATATAAACTGAAAAATAATTAGCAGTTTTTGTATGTATGTCACACAATTTCTTGCTAACATTTCAGTGAACTCATTTATGTGACTGGATAGTCTTCTTTAAAAACTATAGTGATTAGAATAGGCATCGCTATATTGGTTTATGAATGTTAAATAATGAGAAAGGACAAGTCTGAAACTAATTGTTTTTCAGGATAAAAATCTATTTTTGAGGAAAATGTCATGCAAAACAACTTTATTGTGCTCTAAGCTGTAAATTAAATCTTGTCACCAACAAGAATATTATAAACTATTGATTTCCTTAGCCATTAATTCACTCAAAGCATTATCTTAGTCTCTACAGCATTTAGGTGCTTGAATTTACTTATCAAAGCTAATCAGCTTCATTTCCCCTTTCACTAAACAAACCAACAGAGTAATTTTCTCTAATCATTTACTATTGTATATCAGGAAAATACATCTCATCGAACACTGGCTGGTCCTTTCTCATACACACACACACACAATGTTATACAATCATTATTTTACTTTCATAAGGGGTAACTGAAAATATGGTGAAACCATTGCTTTATATACAACAATACATAATTTTTGTGATTTTTTTCCTTGTTGGCTGGTGTATGTCTCCTGTGTATTTGGCAGGAGTAATGGTTAAATGGCACCCCACTCCAGTGCTCCTTTTTTTTTTTTTTTGACATGTTCATAAGATAGACTTTAATAAAAATGATTGAACATAATGAAAATAAAGCCATCAATGAAGGTATATCTGTAAAATGCCACAGAATGCAGATTTAGCAGTCACGTTGTTTCCTCAGTAAACTTGCCTTTACTTTTTAAAAATATAAATTTATTTATTTTAATTGGAGGTTAATTACCTTACAATATTGTATTTGTTTTGCCATACATCAACATGCATCCGCCACAGGTATACATGTGTTCCCCCTCCTGAACCCCCTCTCTCCTCCCTCCCCGTACCATCCCTCTGGGTGGTCTCAGTGTACCAGCCCCAAGCATCTAGTATCATGCATCGAACCTGGACTGGCTATTCATTTCATATATGGTATTATACATGTTCCAATACCATTCTCCCAAATTGTCCCACCCTCTCCCTCTCCCACAGAGTCCAAAAGACTGTTCTATACATCTGTGTCTCTTTTGCTGTCTCGCATATAGGGTTATTGTTACCATCTTTCTAAATTCCATATATATGCGTCACTATACTGTATTGGTGTTTTTCTTTCTGGCTTACTTCCCTATGTATAATCGGCTCCAGTTTCATCCACCATTGTTTTCAATGGAGTATTACTCAGCCATTAAAAACAATACATTTGAATCAGTTCTAATGCACCACAGCTTTCTTATCCATTCATGCTGATGGACATCCAGGTTGCTTCCATGTTCTGGCTATTATAAACAGTGCTGTGATGAACTTTGGGGTACATGTGTCTCTTTCAATTCTGGTTTCCTTGGTGTGTATGCTCAGCAGTGGGATTGCTGGGTCATAAGGCAGTTCTATTTCTAGTTTTTTAAGGAATCTCCACACTGTTCTCCATAGTGGCTGTACTAGTTTGCATTCCCACCAACAGTGTAAGAGGGTTCCCTTTTCTCCACACCCTCTCCAGCATTTATTGCTTATAGACTTTTGGATAGCAGCCATTCTGACTGGCATGAAATGGTACCTCGTTGTGGTTTTGATTTGCATTTCTCTGATAATGAGTGATGTTGAACATCTTTTCATGTGTTTGTTAGCCATCTGTATTTCTTCTTTGGAGAAATGTCTCTAGTTATTTGGCCCATTTTTTGATTGGGTCATTTATTTTTCTGGAATTGAGCTGCAGGAGTTGCTTGTATATTTTTGAGATTAGTTGTTTGTCAGTTGCTTCATTTGCTATTATTTTCTCCCATTCAGAAGGCTGTCTTCTCACCTTGCTTATAGTTTCCTTTGTTGTGCAGAAGATTTTAAGCTTAATTAGGTCCCATTTGTTTATTTTTGCTTTTATTTCCAATATTCTGGGAGGTGGGTCATAAAGGATCCTGCTGTGGTTTATGTCGGAGAGTGTTTTGCCTATGTTCTCCTCTAGGAGTTTTATAGTTTCTGGTCTTACATTTAGATCTTTAATCCATTTTGAGTTTATTTTTGTGTGTGGTGTTAGAAAGTGTTCTAGATTCATTCTTTTACAAGTGGTTGACCAGTTTTCCCAGCACCACTTGTTAAAGAGATTGTCTTTTCTCCATTGTATATTTTTGCTTCCTTTGTCAAAGATAAGGTGTCCATAGGTACGTGGATTTATCTCTGGGCTTTCTATTTTGTCCCATTTATCTATATTTCTGTCTTTGTGCCAGTACCATACTGTCTTGATGACTGTGGCTTTGTAGTAGAGCCTGAAGTCAGGCAGGTTGATTCCTCCAGTTCCATTCTTCGTTCTCAAGATTGCTTAGGCTATTGGAGGTTTTTCGTGTTTCCATACAAATTGTGAAATTAACTTGTTCTAGCTCTGTGAAAAATACCATTGGTAGCTTGATACGGATTGCATTGAATCTATAAATTGCTTTGGGTAGTATACTCATTTTCACTATATTGAAACTTCCAATCCATGAACATGGTATATTTCTCCATCTATTAGTGTCCTCTTTGATTTCTTTCACCAGTGTTTTATACTTTTCTATATATAGGTCTTTAACTTCTTTAGGTAGATGTATTCCTAAGTATTTTATTCTTTTCTTTGCAATGGTAAATGGAATTGTTTCCTTAATTTCTCTTTCTATTTTCTCATTATTAGTGTATAGGAATGCAAGGGATTTCTATGTGTTGCTTTTATATCCTGCAACTTTACTATATTCACTGCTTAGCTCTAGTAATTTTCTGGAGGAGTGTTTAGGGTTTTCTACGTAGAGGATCATGTCATCTGCAAACAGTGAGAGTTTTACTTCTTCTTTTCCAATTTGGATTCCTTTTATTTCTTTTTCTGCTCTGATGGCTGTGGCCAAAACTTCCAGAACGATGTTGAATAGTAGTGGTGAAAGTGGGCATCCTTGTCTTGTTCCTGAGTTTAGGGAAAATGCTTTCAATTTTTCACCATTGAGGATAATGTTTGCTGTGGGTTTGTCATATATAGCTTTTATTATGTTGATGTATGTTCCTTCTATTCCTGCTTTCTGGAGAGTTTTTATCATAAATGGATGTTGAATTTTGTCAAAAGCTTTCTCTGCATCTATTGAGATAATCATATGGTTTTTATTTTTCAATTTGTTAATGTGGTATATTACATTGATTGATTTGTGGATATTGAAGAATCCTTGCATCCCTGGGATAAAGCCCACTTGGTCATAGTGTACAATCTTTTTAATGTGTTGTTGGATTCTGATTGCTAGAATTTTGTTAAGGATTTTTGCATCTATGTTCATCAGTGATATTGGCCTGTAGTTTCCTTTTTTTGTGGCATCTTTGTCTGGTTTTGGTATTAGGGTGATGGTGGCCTCATAGAATGAGTTTGGAAGTTTACCTTCCTCTGCAATTTTCTGGAAGAGTTTGAGTAGGATAGGTGTTAGCTCTTCTCTAAATTTTTGGTGGCAATTAGCAGTGAAGCCATCTGGACCTGGGCCTTTGTTTGCTGGAAGATTTCTGATTACAGTTTCAATTTCCGTGCTTGTGATGGGTCTGTTAAGATTTTATATTTCTTCCTGGTTCAGTTTTGGAAAGTTGTATTTCTCTAAGAATTTGTCCATTTCGTCCACGTTGTCCATTTTATTGGCATGTAATTGCTGATAGTAGTCTCTTATGATCCTTTGTATTTCTGTGTTGTCTGTTGTGATCTCTCCATGTTCATTTCTAATTTTATTGATTTGACTTTTCTCTCTTTGTTTCTTGATGAGTCTGGCTAATGGTTTGTCAATTTTATTTATCCTTTCAAAGAACCAGCTTTTGGCTTTGTTGATTTTTGCTATGGTCTCTTTTGTTTCTTTTGCATTTATTTCTGCCCTAATTTTTAAGTTTTCTTTCCTTCTACTAACCCTGGGGTCCTTCATTTCTTCCTTTTCTAGTTGTTTTAGGTGTAGAGTTAGGTTATTTATTTGACTTTTTTCTTGTTTCTTGAGGTATGCCTGTATTGCTATGAACTTTCCCCTTAGCACTGCTTTTACAGTGTCCCACAGGTTTTGGGTTGTTGTGTTTTCATTTTCATTCATTTCTATGTATATTTTGATTTCTTTTTTGATTTCTTCTGTGATTTGTTGGTTATTTAGCAGCATGTTGTTCAGCCTCCATATGTTGGAAATTTTAATAGATTTTCTCCTGTAATTTACATCTAATCTTAATGCATTGTGGTCAGAAAAGATGCTTGCAATGATTTCAATTTTTTTGAATTTACCAAGGCTAAATTTACGGCCCAGGATGTGATCTATCCTGGAGAAGGTTTCGTGTGTGCTTGAGAAATTCATTGTTTTGGGGTGAAATGTCCTATAGATATCAACTAGGTCTAACTGGTCTATTGTATCATTTAAAGTTTGTGTTTCCTCGTTAATTTTCTGTTTAGTTGATCTATCCGTAGGTGTGATGGGGTATTAAAGTCTCCCAGTATTATTGTGTTATTGTTAATTTCCCCTTTCATACTTGTTAGCATTTGCCCTACATATTGTGGTGCTCCTATATTGGGTGCATATATATTTATAATTATTATATCTTCTTCTTGGACTGATCCTTTGATCATTATGTAGTGTCTTTCTTGGTCTCTTTTCACAGCCTTTGTTTTAAAGTCTATTTTATCTGATATGAGTATTGCTACTCCTGCTTTCTTTTGGTCTCTATTTGCATGGAAAATCTTTTTCCATCCCTTCACTTTCAGTCTGTATGTGTCCCCTGTTTTGAGGTGGGTCTCTTGTAGACAACATATATAGGGGTCTTGTTTTTGTATCTATTCAGCCAGTCTTCGTCTTTTGGTTGGGGCAGTCAACCCATTTACATTTAAGGTAATTATTGATAAGTATGATCCTGTTGCTGTTTACTTTATTGTTTTGGGTTTGGTTTTATACACCCTTTTTGTGTTTCCTGTCTAGAGAATATCCTTTAGCATTTGTTGGAGAGCTGGTTTGGTGGTGCTGAAGTCTCTCAGTTTTTGCTTGTCTGTAAAGCTTTTGATTTCTCCTTCCTATTTGAATGAGATCCTTGCTGGGTACAGTAATCTGGGTTGTAGGTTATTTTCTTTCATCATTTTAAGTATGTCTTGCCATTCCCTCCTGGCTTGAAGAGTTTCTATTGAAAGATCAGCTGTTATCCTTATGGGAATTCCCTTGTGTGTTATTTGTTGTTTTTCCCTTGCTGTTTTTAATATTTGTTCTTTGTGTTTGATCTTTTTAAATTTGATTAATATGTGTCTTGGGGTGTTTCACCTTGGCTTTATCCTGTTTGGGACTCTCTGGGTTTCTTGGACTTGGGTGATTATTTCCTTCCCCATTTTAGGAAAGTTTTCAACTATTATCTCCTCAAGTATTTTCTCATGGTCTTTCGTTTTGTCTTCTTCTCCTGGGAGACCTATGATTCGAATGTTGGGGCATTTATCATTGTCCTGGAGGTCTCTGAAATTGTCCTCATTTCTTTTGTTTGTCTTTTTTCCTCTCTGATTCATTTATTTTTACCATTCTATCTTCTAATTCACTAATCCTATCTTCTGCCTCTGTTATTCTATTCTGTCCTTGTTAAACCTTTCTTGCATCTTCTCAATCCTTGTCCCCAGGCTATTTATCTGTGATTCTATTTTGATTTCAAGATTTTGGGTCATTTTCAGTATCATTATTCGAAATTCTTTATCAAGTAGATTCCCTATCTCTTCCTCTTTTGTTTGGTTTGGTGGGCATTTCTCCTGTTCCTTTACCTGCAGGGTATTCCTCTGTCTCTTCATCTTGTTTATATTCCTGAGTTTGGGGTGTCCTTTCTGTATTTTGGCAGTTTGTGGAGTTCTCTTTATTGTGGAGTTTCCTCGAGTGGGTGGGGTTGTACAGGTGGCTTATCAAGGTTTCTTGGTTAGAGAAGCTTGTGTCCGTGTTCTGGTGGGTAGAGCTGGATTTCTTCTCTCTGGAGTGCAATGAAGTGTCCAGTAATGAGTTATGAGATGTCAGTGGTTTGGGGGTAACTTTGGGAAGCCTGTATATTGGAGCTCAGGGCTGTGTTCCTATGTTGCTGGAGAATTTGCCTGGTATGTCTTGCTCTGGAACTTGTTGGCCCATGGGTGGTGCTTGGTTTCAGTGTAGGCATGGTGGCATTTAATGAGCTCCTGTCAGTTAATGTTCCCTGGAATCAGGAGTTCTCTGGTGTTCTCAGGGTTTGGACTTAAGCCTCCTCCTTCTGGTTTTCAGTCTTATTTTTACAGTAGTCTCAAGACTTTTCCTTCTATACAGCACCATTGATAAAACATCTAGGTTAAAGATGAAAAGTTTATCCACAGTGAGGAAACTCAGAAAGGTTCACAGAGTTACATGGAGAAGAGAAGAGGGAGGAGGGAGTTACAGGTGACCCAAATGAGATGAGGTGGAATCAATAGAGGAGAGAGCAAGCTAGCCAGTAATCACTTCCTTATGTGCACTCCACAACTGGACCACTCAGAGATGTTCATGGAGCTATACAGAGAAGAGAAGAGGGAGGAAGGAGACAGAGGTGGCCATGGGGATAAAAGGAGAAATCAAAAGGAGAGAGACAGATCCAGCCAGTAATCAGTTCCCTAAGTGTTCTCCACCATCTGGAACACACAGAAGTTCACAGAGTTCGGTAGAGAGAGAGGGGGCAGGGAGGAGACAGAGGCGACCTGGTGGAGAAAAAGAGTCCAAAGGGGGAGAGAGCAGTCAAGCCAGTAATCTCACTCCCAAGTAAAAATGGATACGGAAAATTGGGTTTTTAAAAGTACAAAATAGAAAACAAATCTAAAAAGCAAAGATTAAAAATCTAGAGTAGAGTTTCAAATTTCAAAAATAATATATTAATGAAAAGAAAAAAAAAGAGAAAAAAAACAAAGTCACAAAAATTATAATATATATATATAATAAAGTTTGCTTTTGAAAAATAGGGTCTTTATAAAAGTGAAAATTAAAGGAGTAATAGCCTTGTCTAACTCAATGAAACTAAGCCATGGCAGCATGGCAGGTGGGGCCACCCATGATGGGCAGGCATGGTGGAGAGGTCTGACACAATGTGGCCCACTGGAGAAGGGAATGGCAAATCACTTCAGTATTCTTGCCTTGAGAACCCCATGAACAGTATGAAAAGGCAGAATGATAGGATACTGAAAGAGGAACTCCCCAGGTCAGTACATGCCCAATATGCTACTGGACATCAGTGGAGAAATAACTCCAGAAAGAATGAAGGGATGAAGCCAAAGAAAAAACAATACCCAGCTGTGACTGGTGATAGAAGCAAGGTCTGATGCTGTAAAGAGCAATATTGCATAGGAAACTGGAATGCCAGGTCCATGAATCGAGGCAAACTGGAAGTGGTCAAACAGGAGATGGCAAGAGTGAACGTCGACATTCTAGGAATCAGCAAACTAAAATGGACTGGAATGAGTGAATTGAACTCAGATGACCTTTGTATCTACTGTGGGCAGGGATCCTTTAGAAGAAATGGAGTAGCCATCATGGTCAACGAAAGAGTCCGAAATGCAGTACTTGGATGCAATCTCAAAGACGACAGAATGATTGCTGTTTGTTTCCAAGGCAAACCGTTCAGTGTCACGGTAATAGAAGTCTATGCCCCAACCAGTAATGGTGAAGAAGCTGAAGTTGAGTGGTTCTATGAAGACCTAAAAGACCTTTTAGAACTAACACCCAAAAAAGATGTCCTTTTCATTATAGGGGACTGGAATGCAAAAGTAGGAAGTCAAGAAACAGGAGTAACAGGCAAATTTAGCCTCAGAATGTGGAATGAAGCAGGGCACAGACTAATAGCGTTTTGCCAAGAAAATGCACTGGTCATAGCAAACACCCTCTTCCAACAACACAAGAGAAGACTCTACACATGGACATCACCAGATGGTCAACACCAAAATCAGACTGATTATACTCTTTGCAGCCAAAGATGGAGAAGCTCTATACAGTCAACAAAAGCAAGACCAGGAGCTGACTGTGGCTCAGATCATGAACTCCTTATTACCAAATTCAGACTTAAATTGAAGAAAGTAGGGAAAACCACTAGACCATTCAGGTATGACCTAAGTCAAATCCCTTATGATGATACAGTGGAAGTGAGAAATAGATTTAAGTGTCTAGATCTGATAGATAGAGTGCCCAAGGAACTATGGAATGAGGTTCGTGACATTGTACAGGAGACAGGGATCAAGACCATCCCCATGGAAAAGAAATGAAAAAAAGCAAAATGGCTGTCTGGGGAGGCCTTACAAATAGCTGTGAAAAGAGAGGTGAAAAGCAAAGGAGAAAAGGAAAGCTATAAGCATCTGAATGCAGAGTTCCAAAGAATAGCAAGAAGAGATAAGAAAGCCTTCTTCAGCGATCAGTGCAAAGAAATAGAGGAAAACAAAAGAATGGGAAAGACTAGAGATTTCTTCAAGAAAATTAGAGTCACCAAGGGAACATTTCATGCAAAGATGGGCTCGATAAAGGGCAGAAATGGTCTGGACCTAACAGAAGCAGAAGATATTAAGAAGAGGTGGCAAGAATACACAGAAGAACTATACAAAAAAGATTTTCACAACCAAGATAATCAGGATGGTGTGATCAGTCACCTAGAGCCAGACATCCTGGAATGTGAAGTCAAGTGGGCCTTAGAAAGCATCACTAAGAACAAAGCTAGTGGAGGTGATGGAATTCCAGTTGAGCTATTTCAAATCCTGAAAGATGATGCTGTGAAAGTGCTGCACTCACTATGCCAGCAAATTTGGAAAACTCAGCAGTGGCCACAAGACTGGAAAAGGTCAGTTTCCATCTCAATCCCAAAGAAAGGCAATGCCAAAGAATGCTCAAACTACCACACAATTGCACTCATCTCACACGCTAGTAAAACTCTCCAAGCCAGGCTTCTGCAATACATGAACTGTGAACTCCCAAATGTTCAAGCTGGTTTTAGAAAAGGCAAAGGAGGCAGAGATAAAATTGCCAACATCTCCTGGATCATCAAAAAAGCAAGAGAGTTCCAGAAAAACATCTGTTTCTGCTTTATTGACTATGCCAAAGCCTTTGACTG